>NW_008691985.1:47396-53979 GCF_000695815.1 Acanthisitta chloris
CTGCTCTCCTTTTAGCAAGAACAAAAGCTCCCTGGAATAGCAACTGTTATTTACTCATCTCTCATCAGCAGATTTGACCTAATTTTGCTCTCCCCTAGCCTTTGTTTCCAACACCTGGTTGCAGCATCGCCAGCAGATCCAGCGCCTTCAGAGTGACTGGATTTATCTGTTGGGGAGACAGGCAGATCCTGGGAAAGCTGAGCCTGTTGGGCTGAGCCTTGCAGCACAGCCCTCACCATTTAGCTGTTGGGAATCCTGCAAGAGCCTCTCCTTAGCATGACAGCAGCACATCCTGAGTGCTGTAACAGGTATGTGAGGTACAGCTGGCCATCTGGTTAGCAGTGACCACCTCAGTGTCTGATAGGTCTTGTCAAGCTCAGTTTGTCTCGGATCATGGCACCTGACTGGTCATCAGCTCCTAAAAATACATCCAAGTGACTTTCTCGAGCAAGTCTGGCTTGGGTAAGGGCTCAGGAAAGACTTAGTGCCATGGTCTAGTAGACATGGTGGTGTTGGGTCATAAGTTGGGCTTGATGATCTCAGATGATCTCTTAGAGCACATGTCCTGTAAGGAAGGGCTGAGAGAGTTGGGTTTGGTTAGCCTGAAGAAGAGGCTCAGGGGTGACCTCATGGCTCTCTCCAAATCCCTGACAAGGTTGGAGAGAGGTGTGGGATGTCTGTCCTGCCATGGCTGAGGGGAGAGGACTAGAGGGAATGGCCTTGAGCTGAGACAGAGCAGAGTCAGATTGGATGTTAGGAGAAATGTTTTCCCTGTGAGGGTATTCAGGCATATATATTGCCCAGGGAGGTGGTGGAGTCACCATCCCTGGAGGTGTTTCAGAGGTGTCTGGATCTGGTGCTGAAGGATCTGGTTTAGGGTTTAGGGGTTCCAGCAGTGACAGGTTAATAGTTGGACATGATGATCTTAGAGGTCTCCTCCAACCTTGATGATTCTATGAGGTATTTTCCAACCTTAAGGACTCTGTGATTCTGCAATTCAGTGCCTGCTGGTGGGCACTGGTTTGCAGAGCCCACGTGGCAGGAGCTCTGACCTCCCCCCAGAAGCTGCCCAGCCCTCCCCAGCACTGTCCGGATGGATGCAGCCACAGCTTTGTTCTGGTTTTCCATTTAAAGTAGCCTCCAGCTCTCTGTGCCAGTGTGGAGGCAGCAGGAAGGGAGATGCACTGATGAGGAATGTGGGGGCCCTAAAATCATTTTTCAAAGATGGCAAGCAAAGCCTGTGATTTATCTGCTGTCACCACAGCCCCAGCAAACCTTCCCCACCAGGTGAGCAAGGCAGGAAAGGTACCTCAGCAAACACAAAATGCAACAAAGCCCTGTCAGGCTCCCTCACCTACAGCTGACTTTTATTTTGAGCCCTGAAAGTAATTAACAGCACTGACTTGGAAGAAGTAATGAACTTCTTGTCCACACAGTCTCTGGGATCTGTTAGCCAACTTCCTGACCTGTTTGCCTCATTTCCCATCAGTTTTCCCTCTGTCATCTGTGATTTATTGCCTTCAGAGCAGGACCTTCATCCCCAGGGCTCAGCTGGTCTGAACTGGCTTAGAGAGACCTTCAGTGTCATTGGGACAAACCCATTAGCTGAGACAGCACTGCAATTTTTGGATGTCTTGTGTCCCTTGAGGCACTCATCCATCCTTAGGGCAGACTTCTCCAGGGCTGGCTGGCCACAGACATTTCCAGCAGATGTTTTGGCTTTTTAGGAAGGGTTGTGTGCATGGAAGACACCTCTGCCTTCATGTGTCTGGGAACCATGGGATGTTATAGCTGGCACTGGCAGCAATAACTGCACTTCACCTCCAGTTTACCTGGGCAGTGAGCAGCCCTGTGTGCCCTCAGCCCTGAACCTGGGAAAGGTGTCCCAGGAACCTGGGAAAGCAGCAAAACTGAGGTGACATCCACTGTCTGTGCAGAGAGGAGGTACTGTCCTCTCAAATTAGAGGGGTTTGGATGGCTATGAAGCTGAGGCTTAAAAAGGTTTACAGAAACAATAGGAGATGCTCTGACTGGAAAGAGACTCACAGGTTCACTGCTTGCACGTGCAGAGAAGTCCAATCTTCCTGGAGGCTTAATTCCACCTTAACATTGTTAGATCTGCAGAGGTTGTGCTGATGGCACTCTCAAGACAGGATTTGTCCTCTCTCCCCATAGTCCCTCCAGCAGCACTAAAGATTTCTGCAAGACATCCCAGCACAATGTGTACAGCAGGTGAGCCGTGTCCAGGCAGAGAGAACACTTCCAATGCACAGCTCTGGCCAGAAGGGAGGGTTGAGGTGTGACTGTGCTCTTGTCTAGTTGTTGAAATCATGGAGAGATCCAGGAGATTTGGAGGTCATGGCCAGTGTACTGGGGTTTAATATTAAAGGCTTTTTTGTTGGTCCTCACTGCTGGAAATAGGGTCTGACAATGCTCCAGGTGAGCATGTGCTGTTGGCTGCATCTTCCCTGCCCAGGGAGGGCATGGAGTGTCCATCTCTGGAGACATTCCAAACTCACCTGGATGTGCCCTGTGTCACCTTCTCTAGGAAACCTTGCCTTGGGGGGGGTGTGGGGGTGTGGACTGGATGATCTCCAGAAGTCCCTTCCAACCCTAACAATTCTGTGACTCTCAGAGCAATGCAGATAGAGCAGCTGGGTGTCTAGCTGGAAAGGAAATGACTAGCTAGCACCCCAGCAAAGAAAAGTAGGGGTCTTTGATCCTAAACTGTTACTGGTTTCTAATAAGGGTTCCAAGAAACTGTGCTGCCTCCCAGGTCCCTCCCTGTGCACAGAGATCACTCACTCTCCAGGCAGATTGGGTGGGAGCTGCACGAGCTGGGGCTGCTGTCCTCCCTGGGTCATTCCTGGTCAACAGCTCAGCTGGGAAATCAATCAGAAAGCTCAAGATGTTGCCAAATAAGGCTGGGAATTCTCTCTGTTGCACCCTGCAAATAATGGGAATTTTTATACTTCCTCATTGACTTTTTTCAACCAAAGATGGGAAAGTAATCATCTGCCTGTGTATGGTTTGAAGGAAACTTCCAGGAGCTTGATGGTGGTGGCCATGGGCTCAGCTCAACTTTTAGATTGATTTAACAGCAGTTCTTTTCCCTAAATCCCTTTCACTACTTCTTTTTTTTTTGGTGGTTTCGGCTGGCTGAGTCGTTCCTGACCTCCTGCCTTCAATTCTCATGGTTTGTTACTGCTCATCGTTAAGGAGCTGCTGTGCTCTACACCAGAATCAATGCAGTTCAGGCCTAGGGAAATGAATCCTGTAGACAATCAATTCTAATCACTTCAGGACCCTTCTGAGTGTAAAGAAGTTACATAAATGCAAGCGAGACAGTGAGATGAATGGGCTCTTCCCAAGTACCCAATAGGTGTGGATAGTTATTGCTATAGTGGATAGTTATTGCTATTGAAAACCTTCACCTGATGCTTGGCTTCATTATCACAATTATTTCAGAAACAAGTTCCCCAAGACCTCCTTTCTTCCTCCTCAGCAGCAGCACAACCTGGAATTGGGTTGTGCTGTTGTAATGCCAGAAATCTTGTTATTTCATATCATTACATGTGCTGAGAGGTGCCTGTGGGAGGAAGAGCTCCATGTACACCCTCTTTGCCCAGATTTAGTTGAAATTATAGTTCTGAGGCCTGATTGTGTCTGCTTTCCCCTTCCCTTGTTGTGTTGGGTGCAAAGCCTGCGCTGCAACGTGGATTTCCAAGGCTGATTTTCAGTCTTTATTGCCCCACTCAGCCAAAAATCTTGAACAACCCTGCAGTTCCCCATTACCTTCAACATAAAGGCAAGCAGTGACAGGACAAGGGAGAGTGGCTTTAAGATGAGAGAGGGAATGGTTAGCTTGGATATTGGGAAGAAATTCTTCCCTGTGAGGTGCTGGGGCACTGGCACAGGTTGCCCAGAGAAGCTGTGGCTGCTCCATCCCTGGGA
Organism: Acanthisitta chloris; assembly: GCF_000695815.1. Lineage (NCBI taxonomy): Eukaryota > Metazoa > Chordata > Aves > Passeriformes > Acanthisittidae > Acanthisitta > Acanthisitta chloris. The sequence goes on from NW_008691985.1 coordinate 51,351, forward strand.
GGGTTCCAGGCCAGGCTGGATGGGGGTTGGAGCAACCTGCATCAGTGGAAGGTGTCTCTGCCCATGGCAGGGGATGGGATGAGATGAGCTTTAAGGTCTTTCCCAACCCAAACCATTCTGTGGTTCTATAATTAAGTGTGTGAGGTACTTGCTAATTTATTAACACTCCAATCAATTTAATTAATGCTCTTAATGTGCCAGTGCCAGAGCCAGGGCTTTGGGAGAGGGGATTGGTTTTATCTGAAAGCAAGGTGATATTTTACTCTGAAAAGCAGCACAAACCACTGCAAGACTTGTGATAAATCATGTGCTCAACATCAGCTCGGCCGCGATAAGTGTGTGAGGTACTTGCTAATTTATTAACACTCCAATCAATTTAATTAATGCTCTTAATGTGCCAGTGCCAGAGCCAGGGCTTTGGGAGAGGGGATTGGTTTTATCTGAAAGCAAGGTGATATTTTACTCTGAAAAGCAGCACAAACCACTGCAAGACTTGTGATAAATCATGTGCTCAACATCAGCTCGGCCGCGATGGAAATGAATGGGAGTTGCAGGACGAAATTCCCCATCATTTCCTGCAAAGCTCAACTGGAGTTTGTGTTCTCAACTGCACTGCTGTGTTGAGCCTGTTCTCCCACACTCGTTCTTCATGGCAAAAGGGCCCTCCAGCAGCCTGGAAACTTTACAACGTGATGGAACAAACTGGAGCTAAACTGTGAGCTCTTTGTCATCGCCAAACGCAGCCACTTCGGCACTCGGCAGGGACCAGCGGCTGAGAGGGAGGGGAAAAGCAGCAGCAAAGTCTTCAGTCACTCACAAAATATGCAGAGCTGGTTCGGAGAGAGGCAATAACCTTGGAGTTGCTCTCCTGACTCTAATAACCCAAATGTTGAAGGCATTGGGTTGTAGCTCATCGGGTTCGGAGCAGCTCCGGCAGCACAGCAGTTCAGTGCCACACTGGGGCACCAGTGCTGGGAAAGGTCCTTAATGAAGCATTAACTCATCCAGCACTGCTTGCTGAGCCTCCTGCTCGCAGAGGAGACAGCACAGTGTATATCTAGTGGAGGAACTTCCCTTTCTTTGCCTTTTTCTTCTTGGTTTTTTTTCCCCTTTCAGGGAGGTTCCTGCTTTGCAGGTAACAGATTGATGGCAGGTGGCAAATCACCAGCTCCTGCCATGCCCATGGCTGCTGTAAGAAATTTAAGATGTCAAATTCTGTGAAACTGCCTGTAATGAACCATCTCCCTGTTAGCTGCAAAGAACACAACCTGGGAGGCTTTTTCTCCCTTGCACACATGAACACACTCTTTTTGGGTTATCCCACAGTGTCCTTGGGGTTTTTAGGACTTCTTTGATTGCATGCTTTGGAATCTTCTGCCCAGATTTCTTAAAGCTTGAAGAGGACACAGAGGATCTTAGCCATGGGAGCAGCAGCCCTCAAAGGCCATGGAGATATTTTCATATTGATCATATTTTTCTGTGGGCTTTTTGTACCCAGACAAGTATGAGGCCAAGCAAAAAAAGGCTACAAGGAAAGCAAGGAAAAGAAGTCATAGAATCATCAAATAGTTTGGGTTGCAAGGGACCAAAGATCACATAATTCCACTCTGTGTCATGGACAGGGACACCTTCCACTAGCCCAGGTTGCTCCAAGCCCCATCCAACCTGGCATGGAACACTTCAGGGATGGGGCAGCCACAGCTTCTCTGGGCAAACTGTGCCAGCACCCTCTCTGCAAAGCACTTCCTCCTGATAGCTAATCTAAACCTCCTCTCTGTCAGTTTGAAGCCATTGCCCCTTGCCCTGTCACGCCAGGCCCTTGTAAATAGTCTCTCTCCATCTTCCTTGACAGTTCCCTGCAGGCACTGGAAGGACAGAGTTAGGCCACCCTGAACCTTTCTCCAGGCTGAACACCCCGAGCTCTCCCAGCCTGTCCCATAGCAGAGGTGCTTCAGCCCTTGGAACTTCTCTCTGGCCTCCTCTGGATTTGCTCCAGCAGCCTCTGGACTTGTTCCAGCAGCTCTAAGACTTTCCTGTGTTGGTGCCCCGGAACTGGAGGGAGCACTGCAGGTGGGTCTCACCTGAGCAGAGCAGAGTTGGCACAATCCCCCTCACCTGCTGCCCATGCCTTGGGGATCAGCCCAGGTCACAGTTGTTTTCTGGGTGCCAGTGCCCATGGCTGAGCATGTCCAGCCACTCACCCACATCCTCCCAGTGCTGTTCTCCACCCCTTCATCCCCAGCCTGGGTTGATCTCAGGGGTTGACCTGACCCAGATGCAGCACCAGCACTTGGCCTTGTTGAACCTCATGAGGTTTCCATAGGCCACAGCTTGAGCTTGTCCAGATTAGTGGGGATGGATGGAGAGTCTCAGCACAGATCACTCTGCTCAATTTCTGTTACCAAAACCAGTTTGGAGGGGAATTAGTTTTCTCTTTCTGAGTTTTATTTTCTCATCTCTGCGAGCACACTCTGTACATGCAGCAGAGATCAGTGAGTAAACGGCAGCATATGGGATTAGGATTTTTCCCCTATAATAATGCTTGAGCTGGTAGCAGATTGTGTTCTCTTTTCTTTTTTTCTCCCTCTCCCACAGAAAATAAGTTGGTTTTTTTTTAGCCTGGGCTTTT
>NW_008691985.1:54018-57755 GCF_000695815.1 Acanthisitta chloris
ACATCTGAGCGTGGAAAAGAAAGAACATATTGCTAATTTGGGCCAAAATTTGATGGGTTCTATTTAAACCAGGCGTTCCTTGCTCCTGAGTCCTGCCACTTGCCGTAACAAACGTGGATCTGGTGAAATCCTCAGCTCTTCCATTGCATTTTCTGAGCTTTCTCATGGAAGTGAATTTCCCATCTAGCTGTGAACATTTGTTCCTGTTCTCCCTTCAGGAATTACCTGGTGCTGCTCCAGCACCTCGTGGCAGAGCAGGCAGTGAATAGGCACTGTCATCAAACATTCCAGAACTGTAATTAATAGCTCAAACTGCAGAAAGAGTTTAAATTTAGAGCTGCAAACTCTGTGATGCTGTGCCTGGAGCAAGGACTTCGCCTCCTCCACCGTGGCTGCTGGTGACCTGTGCAGTGCAGTTTGGCTTTTCTCACCAGGCAGGATGAATATAAACATTTGTGCCAACTCATAGCCAGAAACAGCAAGGATTTCTGTTCATATTCAAGGAATATGGGAACTTTATGAGAGGAGAAGCCAGGGAATGGTTTGAAGTAATTCCAGGGCAGAGGTTTAGGAGAATGAGGAGATACAGTACAGTCTTTTCCCTTTGTCTGTTGGGAAAATGAACCGGTTTTTGTACTATCATAGTGTGTTAAGGGGCTGCAATGAACCTTAGAGATCATCCAGCCCCAACCCCCTGCCCTGGGCAGGGACACCTCCCACCACAGCAGGTTGCTCAAGGCTCATCCAACCTGGCTGTGAACACTGCCAGGGTTGGGGCAGCCACAGCCTCCCTGGGCAACCTGGGACAGTGTCTCACCACCCTCACAGGGAAAACTTCTGCCTGACATCTAATCTAAATTCCCCTCTTATAATTTCTCCCCATTCCTCCTTGTCCTGTCACTGCAGTTATTAGCAAGGAACTAAAAGCTAGGAAGGAGCCACACTGGGAAGTAGCTGTGGACTCATCAAACACAGCTGTGTTTGGGCAGAGATGTGACATCTCACCTATGCCAACAACCTCCTCAGCCCCACAGAGCCCTCCTGCACCACTGCTCCTGCCCTGGCCTCACAGTGATGTGCTGTCCCTGCTCCTGGCTCCAGAATTGCATTGTGACAGCAGCAAAGAGATCAAAATGCGTGTTGTTTTTTTGGGAGGTGACATGTGGAGGTCAGAGAGCCATTACACACAAAGAAACAGTAAATCCCAGCTCTGGGAGCTTGCTGGGGCACACCTGGTTTGCTGTCCCCTCCCCATCCTTTGTCCTGGCCCTGGCCCTACTATCTGCTCATCACAAATTGCACAGCAAACACACATGTGGGAAAACTCTCCTTTCCCCAGACCAGCTGAGAAAAACAGCTATAATTAACAACAATGAGGCACTGGTTTCTAGCACTGGTCTTTATTCCCCATCAGGCTGCCAAGGCCAGGCCAATTAATCTCTTACAGGTGGGAGTTTATTTTAATATCATGTTGAAAGTCAACCAGGCTGTTTGGCTTCTTTTTCCACCATCTGACTCGGTCCTGCTGCCCTCTTGCCTTCATTAGTGTGAGACAGTAAAGCAAATTACAGTCTAGCCCACTGAAGGCAGCTGTATGGGGAGGGATTTTAAAGACAGAAGTAAATACCAGTGACCTGGCAATTATTGGAGCATTGTTTATTCCAGTGCTAAATGCAGAAGCCACAAACCTGTTAAACTGTAGGAACATGGAAACCTATTATAGAGAAGATTAAAAGCAGCTAGTCTTTGAAAGAAGAGTTTGTTTAGTTTCAAGGTGATGCACACAGGATTGTTTCTTCCTTCCTGATGCTTTTAACTCTCCCCTCTGTAGTATCACACGTCATTTACACGGAGGGATGCGAATGCTTGATCTGTGGAGGGACATACCCAGACAATTAGCTTAAAATAACCTTCTCTGGCTGCACCCTCAGGTTGAAATACACTGAACTGAATAATATTACCCGGTTTTACAAAGCAATTCATTAATGGGCAAACACAGGATGATGGTGGATGTGGTGGCCAGGAGAGCTGGACCGAAAAGCAGGTTGTGTCTGCCTCCCAGATTTCCTTCAACTGGGGGAGTGGGAGGTGAAGCTGGGGAATAATGAAGCGGAATTTATTCTGACTTAAGTACCTTTTTTAATGCTTAAATGCATGAATTATCTTCCCCTTAATTGGGGGATTTGAAATATCAGTGAGCATATGCACAGCCTTACCTCGGCTTCTCCCTGGGAAAGGGTAAAGGCAGAAAGGGCCTTGCAGGGAGATGGGGGATGGATGTGGGCAGTGATGCCATGGTGAGGAGATGGGAAAGGCAAGGGCTGTGGCATAGTGCCCAGTCTGGGAGGTGAGACATCACGGTGGGCAGCAGTGCTCGAGCTCTCAGCCTCCCCCTGTATCTCCCTGCTGGCCCTGGCTGACCTCTAAGGCTGGAGAATGACTTGGAAAAGTCAGCCCTTCCTCCAGGGGCTGTGGATGTGGTGAGGTGGGTGAGCAGGGGACCTGGCTGTCTCCTGCAAGCTCTGCATAGGGAAGCTCCAGCCTCAGCAGTGTAACTGCAAGAAGAGCTGAGCCACAGATTTAAGGGGGCTCATTTCCAAGAGGGAAACCAGGGTTTGCCTAACCCTTGTGTTACCTTTGTGTAGAAACCCTTTCATTCAAGCTCCTGCTAAGGCTTTGTTGCTTTGTCTGCTGGGAGGGAAGGGAGACCTCAGTCCCTCCCTGAGCAGCATCCTCACAAAGCTCTGCTCCTCCTCCCCGAAGAAAGGAGCTGGTTCCTGTGGCCAGAGCTGATCGTTTTCCTCTGTTCCCTTTCTGTGGATGAGGAGCACTCCTGCCTTCCCCTGCTCTCGAGACAGCCCAGGAGCATTTCCCCATCCACTGTGCTTTCATTACTCGAGTTATCTGTTGGTGGCTGCAGTGAGAATCAGTTATTAGCAGTGCCCTAATCCTTAGTAGCTCACTTGGTTTGACTGGAGTCAGAGCCAGATTTTAATCTTGGTTGTAGTGGTGTAAATCCTCAGTTGCCTTCAGCAGAGTCGATCCAGGCTTTATAAAGGCATGAACAAGATAAGAGTCCTCTGTGTCCCTTCCTCCACCCAAGCCCTTGGAGAGGCTGAGTCAATATATACCCCCACCCTCATAAATCTATAGATGAACTTGGCCTCTCTTCCCCTAGGAAATGCAAATCAGGATGGTATTTTTTTCCACTTTCATTTTAACAAGACTATCTCAGGAAAATATAAATCCAAGTATTAACTTGAGCTGCCAGCCCAGAGGGGGTCATAAAATGAGGAAGAAGGGTTCTGGCATGCCTTGCTAACTGGGATTGCTCCCCAAAAGATAGGAGAGGCAGAGGTTGGAGCAGGGAAACAGCTGGCAGTGGTGATAAGGCTCTGCTTGGAGCTGGGTGTTTGCAGGTGCACCCACTGCTGCTGAAACTGGCTGGAGATTCTTAGTTTAAATGCTGATTTAACCAGTGTGTGGGATCTCTGGATGGGCTCTTTGTGCAGGAATCTGCCTATGGGACATGGAGAGGTGTGGAGCAGGATGACACCTCCATGTGTGGTGGCTTTCAAAGGGAGTGCACCCAACATGTTGGTGGTCATGTGCTGGAGCCCAGAGCATGATGCTCATGGAGCACCTGGTACCTGTGGGAGAGAGGCACCCACCAGCCTGGCTTTGCATTCTTCAGTGTTAGTTTTCCATCCTGGCTCAGCTGGAAGTCCCAGTGAAGA
>NW_008691985.1:57792-60252 GCF_000695815.1 Acanthisitta chloris
GCTCATGGTGCAGGGAGGGGATGAGACCATTGACACCAAAGGCTTCCATGGACAGTCCTTCCAGTGAGCTGTCGCTGTCCCAAACCCCCTAATAGCCCTGATCAGCTCCATTAGCTGGTGCTGCCATTCACATTTGAGTTAATCATACAGCAGAAATTAGCCCAGCCAGAGAGGGCACTGAAAAGTATGTTTATTTGTTTATTAAAACCCCATTTCTCCCCGGATTAATAGCTGAGCAGAGACCTTGAAATGTTAAGCACTTCCATCCCAGTTCATATTTCCTTGCTGTTTATAAAAAAAACCCCACCCAATTCATTCAAGTGGTGGATTTTTGTGCAGCTGAAGCAGTTTCCCAGAGGAAGTTGTCATGCAGACTCACAGTTATGGAAATGCCACAGTTATTTCTGACACCAGTAAATAATAGTTCTGTATGCACTGACACTGTTTTCTTACCTTCGCTGGCTGGGTCTGAGCTGTGATTTAGCTATTTGCAGCTTATTAGCATTTTGGGGACTGTGGTAAGCAATTTGTGCTGTGTATTTCCATCTTATTTTTATGCACAGGAAAGGAGAAAAAATGTGATTAGTGCTCTTTGCAGAGAAATGTGCTAAATTGTTCTGATCAAGGTAAATCAAGCCATGCAGTGCAATGATCTGGTGTCATCTGGGAGCCAGTTGTGCCTGGAGCTAGTCCCCATTCATAGGGGAATTAAGACCTTGTGGTTTGTTTCTTGGGTGAGTTTTTTGTTCCACTTGTGGTGTGGAAAGGTCTTTCTCCTGCAAAATCTCTTATCCTGAACCAGGGAAAATAGGATCTAGCCTCTTTCATCAGGAGATTTCAGGGCATGGAGAGTGCTGAAATAAGGCTTGGGGGAAAGTATCATGTCTCTGCCATGTTCAGATTAACTCTAATCCTGGGCAGACAGGCTTTGCTTAGTAACACATGGCACAGGTGAGCTACAGGACTGATGATCCATGGAGCATATGTCATTTGTTTGGTCTCTTTGCCAGTGGATGCTCTTTTCTGCCAAGTTTTCCATGGCTGGACATGGTTGTGGTTTGACTGAGCAGCAAGTGCATCACCAAGTCCAAGGACTTTTACACTTTTGCCACCCCTGGACTAGGTTTGTCTAAACTGTGCTGAACATACTGCACTGATGGAGCCTGTGCAAAGCTGCATATCGTTTCATATTTTCCAAGTATTTTTTCCTGATATCTTTCCTAACTTTTTCTTGCTGCACTGTAAACTCATTATTTTTTATCCAATCTGCTGGGGACACAGAAGAACTTCCCTCCCTCCTTCCTCTGGATTTGTCTGTGTTTGGAGATTATTCCTGTGGCTCTCCTCAGACATCTCTTGTGCAGACTAAACAGCCCCTGCTGGCTCACTTAGTCCTCTTTGGTGGTGTTTCCTTCTCCTCCTGGACCCTCACTCTGTCCCCTCTCATGCACAGTGTGGCTGCTGTAGCAGAGCTGAGCAGAGAGCAGGGATTGCTCTGAGTCTCTTACAGCTCCTGCTTGGCTCTGTGCAAAGAAAGAGCCATGTCTTCATGGCAAGGAGAGGTACACTTAATCTACTTGCAGCTTGAACCAGGAAGCATCCCATGCCCAGGAGATGGTTGTGAGATTCCACAGGCTTAGACATGGAGTTTTTATATGGGCAGATAGTGACAGCACAAGGGGGAATTGGCTTCCCACTGCCAGAGGGCAGGGAGAGATGGGATATTGGGAAGGAATTGTTCCCTGTGAGGATGCTGAGGCACTGGCACAGGTTGCCCAGAGAAGCTGTGGCTGTCCCATCCCTGGAAGTGTTCCAGACCGGGTGGGATGGGGCTTGGAGCAACCTGGGCTAGTGGAAGGCGCCCCCTGCCTATGGCAGGGGTGGAATGAGATGAGCTTTAAGGTCCTTCCAACCCAAACCATTCTGGGATTCTATGGCACATCCAGCCCTCTTCTCTCATCAGCCACCACATCTCAGGGCTGAGTTTGCAGACTCAACAGTGTTTGAACCATAGCTAATTACATCCTTTGCTTGCATCACCCGACAGTGCTCTCGAGGTGCTCTTCCACCACTTCACCCTTGTCACAGTCCAAGCTCTTACAAGCTCTTACAGTTTCCACCAGAATTCATTCCCATGGCAGGATCAATCCAGCTGGGGCAGCTCATGAGTCTCATTGCCCTGCTGATAATTAATACGAGGCCTCCTGCATCCCTTAGCTATCAGATGCCCTTGACAGGGGGTTGGGACTGCATGATCAGGTGAATCAGTTAGAAACTGTGAGAGAAAAGGTTCTGGGGTTTTTTTTCTTTCCAAAACTCATCAGTTCCTTAAAATTCTTAAGGTGTCAGGGGAAAGTCTCTGACTGGCTCATCTGCCTCACGCACACCTTCTGACTTGGCTAAAAGCCTTTTTCTCAGGAAAAAGGCCAGGAAAATCCTGTGGAAGCATCACTGTCATTC
>NW_008691985.1:60281-96414 GCF_000695815.1 Acanthisitta chloris
GAAGCATCACTGTCATGCCTGCTGCCATGGTGGGAGAGCCCAGGCAGGAGGGAGAGAAGGACGGAGGGAGGAAAAAAGAGATATGAGGGAAGGGAAAAGAGAGGAAGGAAGGAAGGGAGGGAGGAAGGAAGGAAGGGAGGGAGAAAGGAAGGAAGGAAGGAAGGAAGGGAGGAAGGGAGGAAGGAAGGAAGGAAGGAAGGAAGTGTGGGAGAAAGGAAGTAAGTGTGGGAGGAAGGAAGGAAGGAAGGAAGGAAGGAAGGAAGGAAGGAAGGAAGGAAGGAAGGAAGGAAGGAAGGAAGGAAGGAAGGAAGGAAGGAAGGAAGGAAGGAAGGAAGGAAGGAAGGAAAGAAATTAGGGATGGGGGGAAGAGGTCCATTCCAATCCCTTAACATTCTATGATGCTATGATTGATGGGGATGTGAAAGGAACTTTCAGCTCAGGCTTGGGCTCCTCTCTGGTTCCCTGAGGCTCCTCTCCAGCTGGACAGGAGCAGCTTGGTGGTGACTGTTTGAGATGAGAGCTATTCCCACAACCTGGCTGTGCTGTGGAGCTCAGCTCCCATCCTCTGCCTCCCTTCAAAGCACCTCGCACAGCTTTGGTGCTGGTTTCAGAGCCCCCTGCCCTGCCCGAGGCGCAGGCTCAGCTGGCAGTGAGCTGTGGCTGTGCTGGGAGCTGCGGGGGCTGTGCCCAGGACCCTTTGTAATTATCTCCAATCTGACTGCTCATTTCCACCAGAACTTTAAACATTGTTCCCTTTTATGTAGCACAGCTTTTTAATTTCCCTCCCTAACAGAAGCGATTGTTTATGTTGTAAATGCCACATTAGGCCCTGTGAAATGGAGATGGAATTGATTTTCATTTCAGAGATTTCACAGCTTGCCCCAGAACTTTTCTGCTTGATTGCTGGTGCTCAGAGAGGCACAGAGCTCCCAGAGTCGGGAATGGTGTGCACAGGGTGAGATGGACAAACAGGAGAGTCTGACTTGAAATGTAGAATACCACAATGGTTTGGGTTGGAAGGGACCTTAAAGCTCATCTCATCCCACCCCTGGCATGGGCAGGGACATCTTCCACTAGCCCAGGTTGCACCAAGCCTCATCCAACCTTGCTCTAGGCAACCTATGCCAGTGCCTCAGCACCCTCACAGCCAAGAATTTCTTCCCAATGTCCCCTCTAAATTTACTCTTTTTTCAGCTTGAACCAATTTCCCCTTGTTCTGTCACTGCAGTTCCTGATGACATCCCCCTACTCTCCTTTGCAAGTGGTAGTTCAGTCCAGGGCTGTCATAGCTTTTAGGACTCATTATCCCACCAGCAGTCAAGGACCTGCTGGTGATTTCTTTCTTCTTGAGAGAGATGCTTGAATCAACCTCTCCCTTCCCAACTCTGAACATGAGGATGAGGTGAGCCCCAGTCAACCTGTCCACAGCACAACCAGTTCTGGGTGATGCTCACTTGGACTTGGCCTTGGTTATGGTTGTTCCATCTTCTATCTGGGCAAGGCTGAGGGAACATATGTCTTTTTCAGTAGAAACTTGTGGTTTACTCACCTGTGCTTGCAGGATCAGGACAAGCTTTGAGGAAAAGGAAGTTGTTTGGGGCTCACCTTCCTGCTAGGTATCATCAGTCCCCATCATTTAGCTCATGTCACCAAGGCTTGTGAAGACACCTTGGAAGATCCCTGGGGAGGTGGAAGTGACCCATATAGGGAGCAGAAGGAGCACTACCCAGTTTACAGGGTTGCAAGGACATGTACATTAGCCCAAGCAGTGGGAGTTGGGAAGGTCATGGATGTTCTCTGGGAAGCAGGTCCCCAAGGTCCCCAAGCTGCATGGGAGCTCCTCTCTGCTGCCACAGCTCTCTCTCCCAAAGAAGCTCCCATGTTTAACCCCCTGAGCCCATGGATCACAGGCAGGAAGGAGCATGTGTGCCCTCGCAGTGAATCACAGTGAGTGACCCAGAGGCTGAAATACGTTTGCACCAACCATTTCTCCAGGAATGCTACAGAATCAGCTTGTAAATAACAAGGGAAGTGTGGGAAGTTCACAAACAGCAGAGCCTGGTGAACCATTTGCTGCCAATAATTCAGTATTGGGGAGGGTTATAGTGGGCAAAAATGCAGAATTCTCCTGCCTATCCCTTCATGAATGAATTAAAAGGGGCTGGAGGATAATCTGTCCTCTTCCCAAACTGCATTTTTGGAGCAGACTTCCTCCATTCCCATGTAAATACAAACTCCCTCTGGCACTGGAGCGGGATGGGGCGATGTGAGTGCGGGAGGGAGGCAGAGCATCGCGAGGAAGTGGCATGAAGACAATTTGCTTGGACCGGGAGGAAGATGTGCTCTGACAAGGATAGATGGAATGAGGTTGTTGCCAGAGAAAATCTCAAGGAATTGTGAGCCAAGCTGGGGGGAGCCTTGGATGCAGCCAGCATGCAAATCTCCTTGTGTTTTTTGGGTTTGAAGTGGTAGCAGAGCAGGGGAGTGGGTGGGGTGGAGGGGAGCAAAATCCAAAGCAGCTTTGTCAAGTCTGACATTCCTTTTTGCATCCAGAAGTGGGTATTGATTTTCCACCCGTGACTGCTAGAAATGAGCATTTCTGTGTGGCAGCTCAGGCCTGTGCTGCTTGTGTTTCTTATCTCCTTAAAGATGATTACCTGCACTTCATGCTTTCACGGCTACAACCTTAATGAACTTTGCCGGCACAGGCAGTGCCGCGTCGTCTTCACCGCGTGAGCGGAGAGTCCTCGGCGCTTCCTCATGGCTCTGCTCCAGGCTAAGGCTCTATTGACTTGCTGCTAATTTTCCTGTCAGGATAATTCTCCCAATCAAGATTTCAAACAAACTGGGAGGTTACTAAAGTGCCGGAGAGTCAAAGCCCAAAGCTTTTCGTTTTGATTGAGAGACCTCTGATGATCTTTTTGGGGGCAGGGGAGGGGAAGGGGATGGGGAGGAGAGGGAATGGGATGGGGTGAAGAAGGAATGGGATGAGATGGGTGGAGGGGGTAAGGCATGAGGTGCAGAGGGAAGGGGATGGGATGGAGAGGGAATGGGATGGGGAGAGGGGGAAAAAATGGGATGGAGAGGGAATGGGATGGGGTGGAGAGAGAAAGGGATAGGGTGGGGAGAGAAGGGGATAGGGTGGAGAGGGAAGGGGATGGGGTGGAGAGAAAGGGGATGGGGTGGAGAGAAGGGGATGGGGTGGAGATGGAATGGGATGGGGTGGAGAGGAATGGGATGGGGTGGAGAAGGAATGGAATGGGGTGGAGAGAGAATAGGATAAGGTGCCGAGGGAATGGGATGGATGGAGAGGGAAGGGAATGCAGTGCAGAGGGAAGGGGATGGGTTGGAGAGCATTGTACTTGATTTTGGTGTGGTGCAAAGCCTTTTGTGGAGGGAGTGGGTTGTTTGTTTAGAGCAAATCCCTTCTTCATGCCAACAGCTGCTGCTCTGGATTTGCTCGCAGGGTAAACTTTGAAAAAAATAAAGCAAAAGAAAGAAAGAAACAGCTTATTGCCGCTGCCTCAGCCTACAGGCGGCTGCCGGCTGCAATTTGCTTCAATTTCTCGTGGTGCAGAGCAAGAACGTTCATTTTGTAAGTGCTGCTTTTGTCTGTGACCTATATTTTGAAAACTGATGGGGTCACCACCTCCCTCCTCCCAACCTGTTGAACCAAAGAGGCTCTGAGATCTGTCCTAGATTGTATTTATCTGGGAGATTATTTGCAAAGCAAGGGAGCTGTTACTAATAGGTCACTGTTCTCCTGGGCAGCTTGGATTTGGACTTTTTTTCCCTTCCCCTTTGCTCCCCTTTGGAAATGAAATCCTAGGCTGCTCCACCTGACCAAGAAAGTGCTTCCCTTCATGTCTGCGTCCTTCAAAGCTGATTTAAAAGCACATAATCTTTCTCCATCCATCATCTCCTGACCCTTTTTCTCCCCCTCCATGGGCTGCTATTAAGCTGCCTGGCGGTGGAAGGAGGTGTCGGAGCCTGTCAGGTAGATTTGAAGACATCCTATTTGTGCATATGGATACAGACAATTTCCGCGCTCGACTTATTTAATGACACGTCTCATTCCCGTTTGATTGGAGGTTGGAGGCAGCACAGGCAGAGCCAGGTGAGATGGAGCTCAGCTCCAACCCTGTTCAGCACTTCTTTCGCTCTTTATTGACTTTGGGGTCTTTTTTTCCCCATCAGAAGTTCCTTTTTTTTTTCTTCCCCTTTAATCTCACTTTCTATTAAAAGTCTTCCCAGAGCTAATGTAATAAATTTAGATCCAAAGCCAGATGCATAGCAAAACTTTTGGCAGAGAATAGTCTATCAGAAGACATTGCAAATGAAATATGCTTCCCCTTGGGGATTATTCTACAGTTTAATTTAATTTGATATTTCAAATTAAATTAATTCAAATGGTTATGCAGTTTCCAGGGAAAACAGACTTCATTTATGATGTTCTGCCACCAAATTGTTTTGCTCCTATCATATATCTTATATTGTTAACCAGGAATGATAAGTAGTGACAACGGAGGGTTTTTTCATGCCCTTTGTTTTGCAATTCCCATCCTAAAGGGAATGGAAACATCCCCCTATGCAGGGACTTCTCTGGGGGGTTACTCCAACATTTCCACTGAAATTTAGTTTGCTGGAAATTAGATTTTCATCAAAATGTGATTTAAGAAAAAGAATGTGTTTGCATTGAGAAGGTTTTGGGGTTATGGATCTTCTACTTCTTGCCTGTTTTCAGTTTGCAGATGGAAAGATAGAAATTCTTTGTCTGGGATTGGGATTTTGATTTGCCAGGCTCTGTGGCATGGGGAGAAAGGACATTGGGAAATAGGTCTGAGCTGTTATTTTGGCTTATTCTTTTGGTTTGGAATTGGTTGGATATTCATTGGGATTCAAAAGCAGCTTGGGCAGCAGGTGAGGGGGAGATTCTGCCTCTCTGCCCCACTCAGGTGAGAGCTCACCTGTAGTGCTGCCTGCAGCTCTGGGGCACCAACCCAGGAAAGACATGGAGCTGTTGGAGCGAGTCCAGAGGAGGCACCAAGGTGATTAGAGGGATGGAGCAGCTCTGGTGTGAGGAAAGGCTGAGTGAGTTGGGATTCTTCAGCCTGGAGAAGAGAAGGGTTTGGGGTGATCTAACTGTGGCCTTGCAATGCCTGAAGACAACTGACATGGAAGATGGAGAGAGACTATTTACAAGGGCCTGGAGGGACAGGACAAGGGGAAATGGCTTTAAACTGAAAGAGAGTTGGTTTAGGTTGGATATTAGGAAGGAATTCTTCCCTGTGAGGGTGCTGAGGCACTGGCAGAGGTCGTCCAGAGAAGCTGTGGCTGCTCCATCCCTGGAAATGTTCTAGGCAGAAACGTGGCTCTGGGCTTCAAGGCAAGGCTGGATGGGGCTTGGAGCAACCTGGGCTGGTGGAAGGTGTTCCTGCCCATGGCAGGAGTGGAATGAAATGCGCTGTAAGTTCCCTTCCAACCCAAACCATTCTCTGATTCTGCGATTCTCAGCTTATCAGCAAGAAGTAATTTATTTTATCAAGGGCACAGCTGGGGAAATTTCCACATTTTCCAAGCAGATACAGCTTTGTCCATGTGCAGAACTGAGAGGGTTGTGTTGCATTTGAGGGGGTCCATTACCTTTCATCCTTCATCTGCAGGTGGTTACTTGCTAAAAACAACCCAAACCCCAAACCCAAATTGTTTTGCCTTTACTGTGCCTCCCTTTGCATGGGATTATGTTGTAACATCCTAAACCAGCTTCCCAAAACCTGTGTGGACTCCCACGGGATTCCTTTATCATCATCTTATCCTGCTTTTGAAGTGAGTGATTGATTTAACATGGCTTTTCTCCACAGGCTCTGATTATCCAGAGTCATCAAGGAACTTGCTCCAAACTCTGAAGTACATTAAGACAAGGTAATTCAGGGAAGTGTTTGCATCTGGAAATCTATGTAAGCACTTTGCTATCTGCTGGCCTGTAGAAAAGCCATTACTCTCGACAGGGGGAAAAAAATATTGGTAATATCACAAGAGGCTTTGGAAGAGAACATAAAGCTAGTTTCATTTTCCAGTCAACTGAGATCTAATATTTCCTGTACAAGATGTTGAGATGTTTTAGAAAAAGGAGCAATGTTTATTTGTCTAAAGCCACACACACACACACACACACACACACACACACAGGAGTTCTATATTGTGCTCATGGCTTTTTTCCATTGTAAATGGTTTTGTAGGGAGAGATCTCATCCTCATCCATCACAAGCAGTAGATTAGAAAAATATAAATATCATCTAAAGAGAATGGAGCTGAGGCTCCTCAGGAAGGCACGGGAGAAAAATGACAATGCAGCATCCCTCGTGGTGGGGAAGGCTGGGGGCTGGCTCAGAGTCAGCCTTGCTGCCTCCCTGGCTTTGGGGGATTTATTTGCTTACACTCTCCTGGGACAAGGGGCCCGTGTGATATTTCTTCCCAGACACATCTTTTGGGCTGGTCCAAGCCCATTTCACTGAGCAATCTGTCAGCAGCAAAGGAAGATTGGTCAAAACATTAATTTCCCCCTAGAAGTGTATCCATTGGAGTTTTTTTTCTGCATATTTTTCAAACCCAGCAAGGATTTGTTCCAGAATAACATGGAGCCCTGAAGCACTCTGGGGAGTGTGAGATTTAGCTGCCCCATGATGCTGTTCCCAGCCAGGAGCCTGACAGCCAGGCTGATGCTCCAGGCTTTTGCCTTTTGAGCTGTGGCTGTTCCCCAAACCAGTTTCAGGCATGATGGGAGGCAAGTGTGTGCCCTGAAGAGCTCATGGATGGCCAGACTGTGTGTGGTGAGGACAAAACAGCACTTACAGGGACAGGGCTTGGAGCTAGGCTAAACCCTCCCTCATCCTTTTTGCAGGCTCATCCCCATGGCTGGGAGCACTGGCACGTCTGACTGCACTTTGAAGAGTTTAAGTGTTGGGATTTTCATTATTTTTCCTTTTCTTTAACTCCTCTTTTCTTTTTTTATTAGTATTATTTGAGAGCAGTTTCCTCCTCAGTGCTTCCCTGGCAGCCAGGAATGCTTAACCTTGAAGCTTCAGCACTTCGGTTTGATGGTGTGTGGCCAGTGGTTGTGGGGTGGAAACCCTGCTAGGGCTGAAGTGGCTCTTTGAACATAATCAGGGTGATCAGGGAAGCCAACCCCAGCTGAATTAGCCCAAGGTTTAATTGGGTACAGAGCACACTGCAGCACCACATACTCCACTGCTCAGCACTGCCACTCCTCATGCACAGACTGAACCCAACTGAACTTCTCTTCCAGCACAGATTTTGTTCATCTTGTCTCACTGATTACCTTACAATCCATCTTCCTCCTCCAAAACTTCTCCATCCCCCCAAACACACCTGGGAGGGTGAGCACATTCTCTCTTGAGCACGTGCAGGGGGAGAGGAGTGTGCAGCACAGAACACCTCCCTGATGGGTGATGGTTGGTTTCTTCTCCTTCCAAGCCTTTTCTCTGGCAATGATGTGTTGAGGACCTGTGGTCTCATGGGCCATGCCTGCAGGGTGGAGCCCTGGGAAGGTAATTGCTGTCAGAGGTCTCTGTTCTGCAGTGCTCATGCAGGGAACAGATGTGCTCAGAGCCTGTTGTGCTGCAAAAAACAGGTGCTGTGGATGAAAAAGTGCAAACGACTGCAGGAAGAGTCTCTTCTGCAGTCAGTCCTCATCCTGCAACCCACTCATGTTCCTCTGCCTCTCTTCAGAAAGTTTCTCAGGGCACAGTGTGTGCTGTGACACCCTTACTTTTATTTTTGCATTCTTTTCTGCAGCAGCTTTTGTCTCTCAGCAAAGTCATTGTGTCAGAAAAGAGATTGAGGCTCCCTCTGCTTTTGGCTGGTTTGTTCTCCCTGTGTGCCTGAGTGGCATCTACAAACAGCTCCCGGCAAGGGGCTGGAGCCCTCCTGGGTCACTGGATGGTGTGGCAGTGAGTGGTGATTTTGGAAGAGCTGATTAAAGTAATCATGGAATCCCAGGAAGGTTTGGGTTGAAAGGACCTTAAAGCTCATCCCATTCTCCCCTACCATGAGGAGGGACACTTTCCAGTAGCCCAGGTTGCTCCAAGCCCTGTCCAACATTGAACCCTCCCAGGGATGGAGCAGCCACAGCTTCTCTGGGCAACCTGTGCCAGTGCCTCAACACATCACAGGGAAGAACTTCTTCCCAATATCCTGTCTAGCTCTGCCCTCTGGCAGTGGGAAGCCATTCCCTGTGTCCTGTCCCTCCAGGCCCTTGTCCCAAGTCCCTCTGCAGGTCTCTTGGAGCTCCTTTAGTCCCTGAAAGGGGCTTTAAAGTTACCCTGGAGTCTTCAGGCTGAACACCCCCAGCTCTCCCAGCCTGGCTCCATTGGAGAATTCTCATGAGGAACAGGTGAGGGGGCTGAGTTTGGGGGTTTATGGATAGGAAATTGAGCCATGAGGTGCTGGAGGGTTTTCTCAAGGCCATACAGACATGCTGAGTGCACTCAGGGTGAGGAGAGGTTGCTGTTGTCTGTAAACACCTGAGGAAAACCTGTATCCTGGGCTGAGTTTCCCAGGGAAGCATCTCTCTGCTCCAGGGAGTGAGCTGGACTAAGTGTCCTTGGGGAGTGGCTGTTTGGGTGAGGTTACTGCTGCAAGATCCCATGGCCTGAGCAGCCCACGGTGCCTTTCTTCCCATCTCAGTCATGGTACAGACTGTCCCTCCTGGCTCCTGGGGGGAATTTTGTCACATGTTACTGCTGTGCTCCAGAGTGAGCTGTGTGCCACAGAGGTTAATGACCACTGAAGGAAAAGCCTTCAGTAGTGAAGAGTGTCCTGAGCATCTCTGAGTGAGAGGAAGCCAAGAGGAAAGGCTTGTGCACACCCATCCCTCGGAGAGGGCTGAGCTGCTCGTGGGTGGCTGTGGGCACCGATGTCTCACATGCCACCCCGTGTGGATGTGGCCCCACTGCCCTGACCTCAGCAGCAGCCTCTCTCTTTGCTTAAGTACATCAGTGCAGCTAAAACCTGTGATCTAGGAGGTTGTGGCTTCAAAGGCTCGTTGGGGATGAGGCTGCTGCCCTTAAGATAGTTTAGGAGTTATTGATGGAATAACCTTTGGGGACCAAGTCTCAGCTCTGACAGAGGCGAAGGAGAAATTGTTGTTTAAATAACCCCCTGGGGACTGGAACTGGTGGTGACCCAGAAACAGTTTATATTTTTATTGCTTTCCACAGCTTCCCCAGGCTAAAGCTGTCTCCAGTAAAGGAAAACCAGGTTGTTACTGGGGGAGTAAGCAAATTAGCAGACGAGGGCACAAGCTGGGCAGAGTCAAGCATCCGGGAGCTGCAGCAGCTGAACAGCACTGGTGCCTCTCTCTCTCCTCTGGCTTTTAACATCCCACTGACCTGAAGCTCCTTTTCCAACTAATCCATTTAATGGTTTATTTTTCATGCCATTGTTCCAGTAACTCAGGGTAAAACCAGATGAGAACCCTTCGCCCAATGGCCATTCCAGCTTCAGCTGATGGGATAGTTGGTCAATACCAAACTGATTTCCTCATCACTGAAGGATGTTATCATAAGCTTTATCATTCTTTATCATTTTAGCCACCATATGGTTGCTCACTGGCCAGGAAGGTGTCTCCCAGCCCAGGTATCTGCTAATTCTGGGAGTGGTGGAGCTAAGAGTGAGAGGGGATAAATTTATTGACTCATCATTTGACCAAAGTGGACACAGCCCCCAGCTCTAATTATTGCAGGGTTGAATTTGGGGCTGCATTGGGTCTGGAGGTATCAATCTGTGCCTTAGCCTCCATGCCAAGAGCTTCATGCTTGCTCTGTGGGAACTGCTCATCACCATGGGATGTATCAGCTCCCAATTCCACCCTGTCAGTAGCTTGGCCAGCACAGAGGGGTTTGTTCACTTGTTTTGATAATTGGATTTTGCACCCCAGGGAGTTGTTTCGGCTCCACCTACCTATACCCCTGGCCAAAATCATCAGTGTGGGGGTGACCTCAGGCCACCAGGACTAAAAGCACAAGCCGTAGCTTGGCAGGCTCCAGGAGGAGCCTTGTCAGGTCTGATCAGTGTGAGCCCTCACACTCTCCTGAGCACCAGCCACGATCAGAGAACATGACAAATGCAGTGGTAGCACAGATGTAGAGAATAAACAAGTCTTTGCCCACATTATTGGGTTGCTAATGAGGAGAGACCTCATCAACCTCCCAGCCATCTAATTTCTCTTGGCTACTATTAGCTGGTCAGGAGCTGCACCAGGCACAGAATTTCTTGGCATCAAACAGCTCTGAGAGGGAGATATTTCCAATGGAAAAAATGGCCAGTTCTCCCTTTCCCCCTGAGTTTGCTATCAGAAATCTCCTTCACACCACATGTTTTCTGGTGAAAGACAAAAGTCCAATCCCAACTGCCTGTCTCAGTTGAGGTCCCACGTTTCCCAGTACCTCCCATGGCCACAGCACGGTGTGCCTTCAGCAGCATTCCAAGCCTCCATGGGATGGGAAGTGGGAGAGACTCCATCCTCACCCTCACTCCTCATTTCAAGTGCTGCTGCTCAAGCCCAGAGCATTTAAGAAGGTTTATTTAAACAGTGACCTTGCCTCTGTTTAAGCAGAGTTGTCTTAGAGTTCAGCCATGGAGCTGATTTCACCACTGCCCCTTTCCAAACTCAAACAACAGCTCCATCCCTCTACCAAGAGCTTTCCTCCTCCCTGTGCCACCTTGCAGAATGGGAGTTATCCCATTCCCCAAACTGGCCACAGTCCCCACAGCTCCACACGTGCTCCCAGCTCCGGTCATGTCGCACGGAGAACTATTGTTCACCCAGCAGTGTCTCGTCTCACAAACTAATTAAAGTTCATGTCACACTGGGAAGATGCAAAATGCTCTCTGAGTGCTAGATGTTATTATTTTAAGCTTCTCTTCTTTTTCCTGAGGCACAACAACTCCCTGAATCCCAGCTGGCACACCACATCCAGCCACAAAACACCGCTAATTGGGTGTTTCTCCTGTTGACCTCATTTCTCAAGCACACTTTGGCTGGGTTTATTTCCATGGGTTTGGGGGAATTTTTTTTCCAAGAGGGCCCAGGAAATGGATAAACAGTAACCAGCCACTTGCTGAGTGTCCTGGGTGATCCTTGGTCATACCTGTCCTCCAGACCCTTCCCTGTTTCAGGCTGTGATAATGCAGCTCTTGCTGCATGTGATCTGTTTTACCCATCCAAGGAAATAAGGGGTAGAGGGAGATGGGAAGGAAGGGACCCGGAGTGGAGTGATGTTTTTGAAAGAGTTTTCATTTGGAGAAGGTTAAGGACCTCTAGTCTAGGAGAGCACTTAGTCTAGTCTAGTTTAGGCCTAGACTGTTGCTCCTTCCCATCAGCAAGGCATTAGCAGGGCTGATATCCTTCAGATCTTTTCCTGGGACAGTATTTGGATCCTGAAGGGCAGCTTTGTACTGCTTCCCCCTCAAAAGAGAAGGTGACTTGTGCTATTAAGGCTCAGCCAGGCTGTGGTACAGCTCCTGCTGCCTGACGAACGCGCCGAGTTCATTAGCGATGACTTTGTTCCAGTCTCCCCGACCCACTTTGCCTCCCAAAGAACTGAGGAGCCTCCCATTCATTCCCTAATTGCATTCCTGGGAAGGTGCCTCTTCCAGCAAAGGCTCAGTGTCACCTTGCAGAGGTGGCAGGTGGAAACCTCTCCCTGATGTTCCCCAGGTGCCTCCTTCCTTCTCTCGGGATTTGTGACAACACATTTGATTCCGTGTGGGATTCTGCCCCATGTGCCTCCCCTGGCACTGATCCATCCTGCTGCTTCCCCCAGACCATTCATTACCTCCGTAAAAACCAATGCAGAAAGAAAGCACAATTAGATGCTGCTTTGGTTAAATAATACCTTGGGAAAAAAGTGAACAATGGCTTGAAAACTAAGGAGAGAGTGAAGATCTCACAGTTTGAACTAATGATGGAAATTACCTCGGGTTAAGTTGGATTTTAAATCAGAGGTTTGGGGGATTGTATTTTTTTCTTTTCTTCCCAGTGAATTATGACAAATTCCGAGGCCTGCTGGATGGATGATTAGATTTTTTTCTCCTCTCTCTTCCATCTGCATTGAAAAATGAAATATTTCTGTAATATTAAATCCCTCCAATTGATCAAAGTGTGGTGTCAAAACCCGTTGTAAGCGCTGCTCCTCATCCAACCCCCTCAGCGCCTGCAAACCAGGGACTTTTCCAATCCCTTTCTGGAGGAGGCTGGAGGTTACCTCTGCCCAAAGAGGCTGTGCAAGGAATGAGTCTGCAGTTCTCCAGCTAATCCCCACAGTAGGATTTACAAAGGGCTGTGGATTTGGCACATGGAATGACAACACGTGGGTCTCAGCTTTATGGGTTTGTCTCTTTGTGTGTCCATAATCTGTCCTATCACCACCTTGGGATCAGGTTTGGGGTGTGCATGGCCAGAAAAGGGGTGGAAAAGAGAATTTTTCTCTCCCTGCTTTAGTTTGATGAGTACCTGCTGGGAGATTTATAGGTGTTTCCCCTCCCAGATGTTTTGCTTTGCTGCTTACTTTCACCGGAGAACAAGAAAACCAAACAAACCAGAAACCTCAAATATTTGGTCACTGTTTGAGGAAGCAAACACAGAGTGTATCCAAACATTTGGAGAGGTGGGAAGCTGGGGCATTGCATAGTGGGATAAATGCAAAGTGTGTCCAGAAAAGAAAGATTTTTTGGAAAACTGTCAAGGAGGAGAGGCTGAGAGGGTTGGGCATGGCTAAGTGGAGAAAATAAGGGATGATTTTCTTCAAGAGAAGAGGCTGTTATGGGTAAGATGCTGAACAGTCTTTTGGTGAATAGAGGAGGAAAAATCGCCTTGGTTTCAGCAAGAAATAAAGAAATATTAGGCACTGGAGTATTGCCCAGGAAGGTGGTGGAGTCACCATCCCTGGAGGTGTTTGAGAGGTGTCTGGATGTGGCACTGGAGGATCTGGTTTAGGGTTTAGGGGTTCCAGCAGTGACAGGTTAATGGTTGGACTTGGTGATCTTAGAGGTCTCCTCCAACCTTGATGATTCTACAATTCTAAGAAAGCTGAAGGAGGAATAAAAATCCAGTTTTGCTAGGGTGCTGGAGCATGGGACAGGTAGTGTGGGGTGTTATGGAATCTCCTTCATCAGCAGCATCATTAGGAATAGGTTAAACAGTTAGAATAGGTTAGAGAGTTTAAATAGGCAACAGTCACAGTTTGTAATGTATTCTTGTTGCTCCCCTGGAGAAGTGCAGGATGGAGAGTGACCCAACATCCCCTTTAATCCTATAGAGCTGATTCCTCAGCTCCTTCCATTGCTGTTAGTTCTGCTGTTTCAATATGAAACTCTGGTTGTCTTCAAAGGAAAACAGGGGAAAGAAAAGGCCCTGCCTGTTGCTTCTGTTTGCATGGCAGAGAAGGTGTTTGCTGGCTCTAGGAGAATGTATTTACTCCTGCAGTTGCATGGAGATGTGCTCAGAACTTCTGTAAAATGTGTAGGAGCAGCAAGTGTTGCTTCATCTCTCGGTGGATAGGCAGTGCCTTCGACAAGCAAAGCAAGGAGGGAAAGCTCCTGGTCCCTTTCTGAGTGCTGCTCTGTGCCTCAGTGTCCCTCAGCTTCTGTACCAGCATCTGAGATCAAAAGATGGAAATCTCTGCTCTCCCACACATCGATTACTTTGCTTTAGGAGCTCTTTGTGCTATCGACTAACCCTCTCAGGGGAAAATAAGCATTTTCCTTAGTTACACAAATGGAGGAACAGGTGTGAAAGAGATGAAGTCATTTTTCAGAAAGTCACTGCCAGAAAAGAGGGAAAGTCAGAGCTTTCCTTCCCTGGCACAGCCTCTGGTGAGCCCCTGGCTAACCCAGAGGAGGGTCTCAAACAGCCCCACAGATATACAGCAAAGAGATGGATTGCTGCTACTCTGCTGCTTACCAAATTAGAAACAATTTAGGGATTTAAGGATTAAGTACCATTAATTACTGCCCAACAAATGCTGCACTACAATGGAGCACTTGTGGAAATGGAGAGAGAAGTTTCTGCGTGAATACTAAACGGCTTCATTAATGCTCGCTGCAATTTCAGTGAGTGATAAATTAATTAGCTTGATGCTCCAAGAATTGCTGATAGGACTGTGGGCACATGTGATGAGGGGAAAGCAGGAGCCCAGTGTCCCCTTGCCTGGTCAGAACATGTCATGCAGGTGTGGGACACTCCTGGGTGAGGTAAGGGGAAACCTTGAGTAAAGAAAGAGTGAAGAAATTGATGTATTGAGTGAGGAAAGACCCAAAATGCTGCTCTGGGTTTCCTCATCTGGAAAATATGGATTTCCTGATCTGCAAAACACTGGAGTTTCCAGAGGCCATGATAAGAGCAAAGGGGTCAGGGTTGTTATATTCCTCTTGCTTGCTTCTCTCTCCTCTTGTTGTGCTGCCAGTGGGTGATTGGACATCATCCCTTCTCCTTGTATTCCTGTTCCCTCCATCCTTTCAAATCTACAGCCGTGACCGCAGGGCTGAATAGACCTTCCCAGCCCATTGATTTGCCTTGGCTCCATGGCTCGTGCTGGGTGGTCTTTCCATCAAATACCAGGATGAGGGAGGTTGGGCTTTGCATCCTCTTTACCTCATGCTTATAGTGAGCTCTTGGAGCATCCCAGGTGCTTTGGCATTGCTCCAAGAACACATTTACCTAGGCCTGGAGAAAGACTTTAGTGCTTCCAAATTCTGGGGGAGCCACGTCTGGTGTGGCATCAGTGACAGCTTGAACTGGAGTTTGCTTCCCAGCAGCAATTTCCCCTGGAAAAAGTGGAGGAGGAGGGAGAAGCATCTAGCCAGGATGTCTGGCTGTGAGTAATTTCAGTTTCTCCTCTGGCTGTCATGCCATGACAGCTGCCTGGGCAGAGCCTCACTGCCTCCCTTCAGTGCATGTTACCTCAAGTTCAGCATTGGTTTTCTGTCCCTCAAGACTTTTTAGCCGTCCGTGCCGTTGCAGCATTATTGATTGCTCACCCAGCCGTGGCCTGGAGCCTGTATTAGGTGTGAACACAGCACTGCCCCAACAGGCCTGGATGCAGGGCAGGATGCTCTGAGACTCCCTTCACCATCAGTCTTTTTTTAGCTCTTTTCTGTGTTGCTCTTTGGCTGCTTCTGTGCCTCATGCAGCTCTCTCTCTTCCCCAGCACATACAGGGTGGCTGGAGAGCATAGCTCAGAGCAGGTCCCTTTTTGTCCCAGGGTTTAGGGTCCCTCAACTTTTTTTGGTTTGCAGTCTCACTGCTGTGAAAGCAGAGTGGGAAATGGCAGAGAGACCTTATTCCTCTCTGGCAAGGGGAGATCTAACAGTTTGTGCCCCAGTGTGGCTCTCCACCTCCCTCTCCATCATTCCTCTCCCAACCCCTGTAAGATTACCCATCTTAGGGTGACCAGGGCTTGTCTCATGCTATCATGAGACATAGGACCCTTGTCTTGGTGCAGCCTTCACGATACAGTCCAAATCTTCCAGATTTGCTTTGGCAAAGAGGAATGGATGTCCAACATGTCCATGTGGAAGAACACAGGTGGATGTGGAGACTCCTCTCTGCTCTGAATGGTCCTTCCTGGCTCCTGGTCCAGCCCTGGCTCACATCTGGGTAGTTCACAAATGAGATGAGTGGTGATTTCGTGTATCCCCAACCTGCCCATGAAGACTTGTCCTAGGTTGGCCATTAAAGACCAGAGCAGGAATAGCTAACTCACAACCCTCATGATAGCACCGTGCAGAGCTCACCCCAAAGTTTTCCTAGCGTAATGAGCTGTTATAAAAGCAGCCAGAGGGAGACATCCTCAGCTTTATTGGGCTGGCAAACCAGGCACAGAGCTGTGCATTCTGGAGTGCCATCTTCTGGCACCTGGAATGTGAACTAGTTGCATGTCTATGTGGCTGGAGCAATCTGGTAACGGCAGAGCTGTGCCAGGCACAAGGAGCAAAGCTGATTTCCTGCGTTTTCCAGTGTATCCTTGAAAGATGCATGGAGTGCAGATGCTTTTTTTTTATCCCTTTGGCTGTTAGGTACCTTTGCCAGCACGAGGAGCTGTGCATCTGCACGGAGCTGGTGTGGGCTCCCTGTGCCAGCTTGGGAAGCATCTGTTTCCTGGTTTATTTATCCCCTCTGCAATCACCACGGGAGGATAATCTCGGTGACATGCCACATCTCGTTTACAGACAGCCCCTGAAAAGTTAGCAGTGCAAGTTGTGGGCTGGGGAGGAGGAGGGGGCAGACACAGAGTGGCTCATGCTGGGGACAGAAAGGGGAGTTGGGGAGATGTATAAAACATTAACTGACATCGTGGCAAGACACAGACATGGGGAGAACAATAATTAGAGTAAACAGCACATCAAAAGCCTGGCTAAAACTCACATTTAAATTGCAAGTCAAAGCAGAAGCAGCTCATGTAGTCGTGTGTAAATGTGTTTCCAGGAACCTTTTAAGAATATTAACGATGATGGAAGCAGAACAGCAACGATTCAGACTTTATGTTATGTGACAATACAGGAGGCCACCAGACTCCTGCTTGGCTGGTGGCATAAGGAAGCTGATGAGAGCTTGGATGTTGCCAGAAGAGCAGGTTCCTTTCCAGGGAGACTTCAGGAGAGAGAGATCCTGAAATGAGCAAGGATGGATCCACTTCTCTGCCAGGATTGTGCAGGGCTTCCTTCAGCCCTGCAGTGGGACTGCACCTCTCAAGATTAGGTGACAGGGGGTGTACATGATTTTGTCCCCTCATCCACTCCCAGGTTGTATCCTGCTGTCTGCTTCCCAGGCTTTGCCCTGGGCCCCTCAGTTCAGGAAGGATATTGAAATGCTGGAGCAGGTCCAGAGAGGAGCAACGAGGCTGGTGAAGGGACTGGAGCACAAGTGCCATGAGGAGAGGCTGAGGGAGCTGGGGGTGTTCAGCCTGGAGAAGAGGAGGCTCAGGGGAGACCTTATTGGCCACTACAACTCCCTGACAGGAGGTTGGAGTCAGGTGGGAGTTGGTCTCTTCTCCCAGGCAACCAGCAGCAGGACAAGAGGGCACAGACTCAAGCTCTACCAGGGGAGGGTTAGGTTGGATATTAGGGAGAGATTTTTTATGGAGAGAGTGATCAGACACTGGAATGTGCTGCCTGGGGAGGTGGTGGATTCACCATCCCTGGAGGTTTTCAAGATGAGACTGGATGTGGCACTTAGTGCCAGGGTCTAGTAACCACAGTAGGGTTGGACTCAATGGTATTTGAGGTATTTTCCAACCTGGCTGATTCTATGATTCTATGATTGTAAATAGTTGTAAATAACCCAGGTCAGCTTCTCATGTGTTCTAGGTTGGGATCCTCCAATATGTTGCTGCTTTCTTGACCTTCCCTTTGCTTGCAGCCACCTGTTGCTCCTGGTGTTGCCTCCTGCTCTGTTTCCAGCCTGGAGCACGCTCACTCCCCATGTGTAATCACCACACCTGGTGCCTGAATGTAGCAGAGAACCCAGCACTTAATTGGAAAGCTCAGGTCATGACTGAGGCCATGCAGGACAAGCTGAGCAGCAGCGTGGTGGGTGCCTTCCCTCCCCATTCCGCTCATGGCAGCAAAGAACACGCTGGAATTAAGGGCCAGAAATCAGTGTCAAATTTGTCTTGACTTCAGCACTGAGCACCTTTGGGCTATAGAGCAAATCTCTTAATTATTCCTTGTGCCATTTGCCCTCTCCTGTACAAGGACTACAATAGCTGTGTCCTTGGGGAGCCCCAATTCTCCTTAGTCCTGATAATACTGTGATTTACAGAGGATTTCCTCACTGGCCTTCAGGGCATGGTGTTACCTAATGGAAGCAATTAAAAAGCATTGGGAAGTGACCCCCTGAATGTTCAGACAGCTACAGATGAAATAAGGGAATTAAGAGGCCACAGAGAGATGCAGGAACATCAGTCTTCATCCTGCACCACAGCAGGTTCTGTGGTGGGAATGGGCTATTGGGAAGGGGATGCAGCATAAAGATCTGAACAGGGAAATTTAAGGTGGTTTATTTTTTGACTTGACTGTATTTTCATTAGGCCTTTTGGATATATCAAGCTTGGGAGGTTCTTCCTGGGAGACTGCATGAAGGTTTAACTCCCCGCAAGGTTCTATTTCCCACAAATTTAGGTTTCCAGACTTTTCTGTGGTCTTGTAACAGTAAAAAACTCTTTGCACTGTTCTGTGCCGCAAATCCCAAGCTGCTGTTCAAAAGAGAGCATTAACCCCCAGCAATGGCATAGAGCTGTGTCAAGGGAGGATTAATCTGGATATTAGGCAAAGGTTCTTCCCCCAGAGGTGTTTGGGCACTGGAACAGCTCCCCAGGGCAGTGATCACAGCCCCAAGCCTGACAGAGCTCCAAGAGTGTTTGGACATCACAGGGTGGATTGTTGAAGTATTCTGTGTAGGGCAGGAGTTGGACTGGATGGTCCTTGTGGGTCCCTTACAGCTCAGGATGCTCTATGATCCTACAATGTATACATGTGGAAACTGAGGCATGGCATGGGGACCACAAGTCTGAAGGCAACAGGGCCTAGGCCCAGGGTCTCCAGGGTGGGCAGGGAGTCCTGCTCCTCTCTAAGCAGCAGGCAAGACCCTGGGCAGCAGTGC
This sequence comes from Acanthisitta chloris, assembly GCF_000695815.1. NCBI lineage: Eukaryota > Metazoa > Chordata > Aves > Passeriformes > Acanthisittidae > Acanthisitta > Acanthisitta chloris. The sequence continues at coordinate 78,964 of NW_008691985.1, forward strand.
TGGCAGCTGGGATGAGCCTCAGGACAGCTTTACCCACGCTGCTCCTTCCCAGGGCAATCAAGTGCAGGCAGCAATTGGAGACCTCTATCTCCAGCACCAGATGGACAGCCCGAATGATTTCCAAGTGTGATTGTCTTCAAAACATTCCAGTCCCTCCTGGGCAATTTGCATCCCAAGGTCAAGGGAGGTTGGTCCCATCCCAAAGACAAGTGTTACATGGACCAAAGACTTTCTTGGCTGAACTCTTTGCCCCTCAGTACAGAAAAGCATCATTTGCTTTTGGAAAAGACTCACTCTAAACACATTCAGGGTTTTTTGGGTGCCTGATGAAAATTCAGCACCCCATGAAGTCCTTTCTCAAAGCCATTGTAGGTTTAGCCAGGACAGGATTTTCCCCTCACACAGAGTGGCTGAGTCTCCTCTCAGGATTTTCCCAACATGCAGATGTTGTTGTGACCTAGATGCTTAAGCATTCATTTACTGCTGAAGTTTTGCATTTAGAGCTCTAAAGAGTTTGGATCATGGGCTGTCTGGAAAGCTCTGAGAGGGAAGAAATACCGAGGGCAGCTCATGAGTTCCGAGGGAGAAGCGATTTGACGTTCGTATGCCTCCGTTTATTGGCAGACCATGATGAGATGTAAAGAAATGTCAGAAAATCCCATGTGCACATTGGTTTGGATGGGGAAAAACTCGCTGTTTGCCTGTGCCCTGAGGCTACGAGTCACTCTGCTAATGCAGAAGGCACTAAAATGACCCCTTTGTTTTTCTTATGATCACTCCTGATAGCTCACGCTGCCAGAGATATCATATCTTTGATCTCTCAGCGCTGATGTTAAGTCTCTCTTGAGTTCAGTAGCATCTCCTTGAGATTAATACTTCATGGCATTCTCAGCACCAAGCTGTCCTAACCCATACATCAGGAGATGTCACGCTTCGCACTCGCCTCCTGCCTCAATGACTTCACGCTGGCACAATAAATCACCCTTGGCCGGCTCGGCGCCCGCCCGGGCCTCGCACGGAGTTTAGCCAGGAACGCTGAAACTCTGCGGAGGTGAGGAGGGACAGGATGCTCCTGAGGCCGGAGCAGGCATGAGGATGGCTCTGTCTCCCTCTCCACAGGGTGGAGGGTCGAGAAATTTTGTGGTGGTTGTTCCTGCTCTGTCTGCAGGCAGAGGGAGGGAGGGACGATGCACGGCGGTTTGTCTGCGACGCCTTATAGGGAGTGACAAACCGATGTACCCCAAGGGTACCCATCTGCCAGCTAGCTCCTTCCACATCTCCTCCGCTAGGCAGGCGGGTTAGGAAAATCACTGTCTGCTCTGGATTTTGCTCTGGCTCCAGCTTCTTTGCTTCCTTGTTTGCCTTCTGAGGGCTGGGCAAGCAGACAGGGCTACCTTGGCAGGACAGGCTCGGTGTAAAACACCTTCCTTCTTCTTTGGGGGGTGATGAAATGCTGTCAGACCTCAGTGCTGCAGCCCTGCAAGAGAGACCACAAATTCAGTTGGGGCTGACTCTCAGAGCCCTCTGATCACCCTCACCCCATGAGCTGCTATGGGTGCAAAGCCCCCTCCTTACCCTAGGGGAAAAAGGGAGTTTTAAGGGCATTTGGGATATTACAGCCATCAGAGGTTGGGTTTCTTGGAATTTCCAGTGTTGAGCAGGTACTGGCAGTGCAGAGCAGAGTCCAGGCTGCTCTGGCCTTCATGCTCTCAGAATTGAAACAAGATCATGTCCATGCTGCAGCCAGGGAGCAGTGGAAGTACTAGTCTTGGAGATCCTTGAATATGATTTTGGGAGATGTTCCCAGGGGATAAAATCTGCTGTGGCCTGGGTGGCTTGGAGTGAAGAGGACTTTGCAAAATCTATTTTCCTTTAATCCAGTGTCCATGACTTCCATCTTGAGCATTGCTCTGAGGTTTATGGTGGGATTCTTGGGGCTGTCCTGTGCAGGGCCTGGAGACGGAATTGATGATCCTGGTGGGTCCTTTCCAACTCAGGATGTTCTATGATTCTGTGATTCCACGATTTCCATGGTGCTGGTGCTGCTGAAGCATAAGGTGCCATTCAGTGACTCTTTCAGGGACCAAGGATCTTTGTCCAGTGCTGAAAACACCTCAAGCTTCAACTCCTCTACCTCAGAGACACTCTGTGAACTCACAGGGCAGCAAGGTCCCCATTAACTCACACCCACACAGCCTCCCTCCTCTCCCTCAGTGCCCTGGGTGAGGAGGAAATGAACCCGAAGGACTTAGCCAAGCGTTTCGGAGCTGCAGGCGCGATGTGCCGTGGCACTGCGGCTAATGCGCCGCAGCGAGGATGGAGCTGCCAATCCCCCTCCAGTCCCTGCCCAGAATGGAGTCAGTGTCAGCTTGGCACAGGGTTAGTGAGGGAAAAATCCTTCAACTCAGACTGGATTTACAGAGATAATTGAAAGGAAGAAGGAAAGTCCCAGGGGAAGGAGTGAAAGCTCTGGCACTATGCAGTGCTAAAATGAGGTGTCCTGCAGTCTGTGACCCTCCTGCTTGCAGGCAGATGGACTGTGCATCCTCTCCTGCTGCTCAGGGTCCCTTCATGGTGCCAGTTGCAGTTCCCTGCTGACAGAGCAGCTCTTTCCTCTTATTTCTGCTATAATCTCATCTTTTAAAGCACATTTAATCCATCCCGGGGAGTGTTCAAGGCCAGGTTGGATGGGGACACAACCTGATCTAGTGGGTAACATCCCTGCCCATGGTGGAACAAGATGATCTTCAAAGCCCAAACCATTCTGGGATTCTGGGATTTAAGACTTGGAATATCACCTGTTCAGAGCCAAAAGGCACCTGGCCCAAAGAGCACCAAATCATTGAATCACAGAATCATAGAATCGATCTGGTTGGAAGAGACCTCAAAGATCATTGAGTTCACCCCTACCGTCATTACTAGACCATGGCACTAAGTGCCACATCCAGTCTCAGCTTGAAAACCTCCAGGGATGATGAATCCACCACCTCCCCGGGCAGCGCATTCCAATGCCTGATCACTCTCTCCATAAAATATCTCTTCCTAATATCCAACCTAAACTTCCCCTGGTCTTGAGTCGGTGCCCTCTTGTCCTGCTGCTGGTTGCCTGGGAGAAGAGACCAACCTTCACCTGACTCCAACCTCCTGTCAGGGAGTTGCAGAGGGTGATAAGGTCACCCCTGAGCCTCCTCTTCTCCAGGCTAAACAATCCCAACTCCCCCAGCCTCTCCTCATAGCACTTATAACCACAAGAAGAGATGTTTTCCCCCAAGGAGAGGGAATGGTGAGGGCACACCACAAGGTTTCTTCTCCCCAGAGAGAAGGGATATATGGATGGGTTCAATTTAATGCTGGCTGCATTGGCCATTTCTGTGTGGAAGTCCAGGTGTGAAGCAGGCAGTGCTGCACCTCTGGAAGTAACCCACAGGTAATTTGTGCTGATAAACCTGGCCCTAATGAGAGTGTGAAGCTAACTGGGTGCAGCAGGCTGGAGAGTGCAGGTATGTGTGTGCCTCCTGGGCTGGGTGGCTGCTGGAGGAGGGACAATGCAATTAGAGGAAACCTTTTTGTCCTAATTTTCCACCAGCCTCTGGGGAACAGGGTTTCATTTTTTACAGTTCTGTCACACCAGGTTAGAGTCTTAACAATCATGGTTCAGTGCTATCTGTATTTGTTCCATTTGTGGCGTTTACGATGGTTATCCACATTAATTATTTCGCTGCTAAAGTCCCTTCTAATTTCAGCAGACTGTTATTTCTAAGAAAGATGGATATTAAATATGCCACACAGCAGCACGGGGTGGCATTACACCGTGCTATTAAGTTCTGATGCGAAGGCTTGGCAAAAAATAACTTTGCTATTTGTAATCACCATGAAGTGTTTTAGTGTTGCAGCTTGGAATAAGAAATAAAGATGATGACAGGAACTGATTTCTTATTAGGACGTGGTGCAGAAGTTTACATAAATCAGGAAGGAAATAACAAGGTAACCCTTGGCTAGCCAAATCCATGTGGGAACCTGTTGGCTGGGGACTGATGGGGAATGGGTGGGTACAAAGTCTTTCAGGGGATCTCATTGAGGGCTGGAGTCCCTCTGCCCTGGAGCCAGGCTGGAGAGCTTGGATTGTTCAGCCTGGAGAAGAGAAGCCTCCAGGGAGACGTTAAAGCCCCATCCAGTACCTAAAGGGGCTCCAAGAGAGCTGAGAGGGACTTTGGAGAAGGGCCTGGAGTGACAGGACAATAGGGGGAATTGCTTCCCACTGCCAGGGATCAATGGGATATTGGGAAGGAATTGTTCCCTATGAGGGTGCTGAGGCACTGGCACAGGTTGCCCAGAGCAGCTGTGGCTGCTCCATCCCTGGTGGTGTTCAAGACCAGGTTGGACAGGGCTTGGAGCAGCCTGGTTTAAGGGAAGGTATCCCTGGTTGGGTGGAGTGAACCATCATCCCCATGGCTTTGAAGTGCTACCCCTGTTCTAACCCAAGGGAGAAGCTCCAGGAGTCCACACTGGAAGGGTCATGAACAACTTGGAAAGCAATGGATAAGAGCTTTTTACCCATGAGGAGGAACTGGATACCCCCTTCACCCCTGTGTCTCTTTAGGATGTGTGACCTGTGTCCAACCAACATGGGGAGACAGCCTGGTCAGATGTCACTTGCAGTTGGCATTAAACATCCAAGTGTTGCAGCAGATCTTGCTGGAGCATCACTTTAAGTATGATTTGATCCACAAAGAGATCCCCCAATACCTTGCCAGGGAGAGAGGACGGAGGTGATGCACACACATTTTGGGCAGTGGCGTTGAACCCTGAGTGAATTTGGCTTCAGCCTCTCTCTTCAGAGGCACAGAGGGAAAGGTGAGCATCAAAGGGAAGAGGGAAAAGGCACTGCCTGAGTAACTGCTTTGCAGGTTACTAGAGGTTGTAGCAACAGCTGGGGAAGGGGTTAGAGAGCAATTTGCCTTGGGTTGAGCCTAAGGAAGTTTCTTTGTGATTTTCAGCAAACAGTGAAAAACAAAAAAACCCACAAAGAAAGGTTGAGATCAAATGCAGCTCTTTGCTCAACTCCCGGGTGAGATGTTCCCTCTTAGCAACGTGTGTTTGTGTACAGGTTTGGCTAAGAGTGAGGGATAATTTGAAATTAAAAGTAAACTAAAGGGGAAAGAAGTGTCCCTCTTATTTTTTCTTCGAGTGTCAAAACAAATCTCTCTAGTTCCTTGGGGGGTTGGTTGTTTGTTTTGGGCTGCTGTGGTTTTAGTTCTTCAAGCTGTGGAAACCTTGGCTGTGATGAGACATTGCAGCATCTCCAGAGGTGTCTGTGCTGCATCCATTTGGGAATCTCAGGTCCAGGGTCTGATCCCAAGGGACTAATCCATCCTTGGACTGACCTCAGCAGCAGTGTTGGGTGCTCAGCAGTGTGCAGAGCACGAGGTGTTGGATGAAGGTCCAACATCAGCCAAGTTCAGACTCAAACAGGTCCTCATGTCGTGCTCTGCTTTGGATCTCAGCTCCCAGGCAGCTCATGCTCAACACAGAAGGATACACCAACCTTTCTCAACTGTTATTGTCTATTAATTAAATGGTAATTAATTATTAAAAGGGTATTTATTGAGATTTAGCAGGTCTGCAGCCAGAAAAGGAGGAAAAAAGCCATCGGTGGCAGGTGTTCCAGCACAGTAATGAGGTTCTTAATAATCAATTGGCATTTGTTTGACTTAGAATAACATTCTTATTAAATCTAAATCAACTCTTTACTTGAGACACTTAATTACATGTGGGTTATTTTTTTCCCTGCCACCTTTCTTCAGAGCGGTGGGAGTTCCCAGCCCACGTCTCCAGGCGTAGACAGAGGAGTCTGTGCCTTAATAAATATGAAAGGTGATGGTTATTCATGGAAGTGCCACTTAAGGAATGATTTCCCTGAGCTCCTATCCACACTTATGCTAACAGGAGCTTTCAGGGCTCATTCTCCTTTCATTAGGAAAGCTGGCACAGGGGGAGAGCTGTGTGGCTAGTACCATCCCCGTTCCCATCCCAGAGCAGCTGCTGCTCCCAAGCACCCTCCTTCCCTGATTTAGGGAGGGAATTGCCAGCCTCACCTTGTGTTTGATTATTTACTAGAAATCCCACTTGGCACTGGAAACAGTTGTTGGTGCAGTGCTGCAAAGCCACAGGAGGGGAGATTAAACTCCCTTCAAGCATCTGGGTGACCATGGTGCCCTATGGAGAAGGAAGAGCTCCAGGAAAAACCATGGGAATTGCACAGCCTGAAGTTTTGTTGAGATGATGTGAAGGACAAAGGGTCCCTACTCTGCTATCCAGGCAGTTTGGTTCCTCCAGGGTCACCATCATGTTCAAAAACATCATTGTTGGTTACATTTGTGCCTTGGCAGGAGAAGGGAAGGCAAGCAGGGGAGCCACTGCTGCCTTTAATCGGGATTTAATTACTTCTTCTTTTAATGTGGCTTTTATAAAGGAAACAAGGATCCCAACTGGGTGCTCCTGTAGCACAAACAACTACGGGGGGGGAGGGGGAAGGGGGAGGCAAAGTAGCCAACAACAACAAACAATTTGTGCTATTAGAGGATCATTATTCTGATATTATTTATTTCAGACTTTTTGAGACTCTCCAATGCTTGACTTCACAGGCTCATTTAGAGCCTTTCAAAAGCAAAGCAGTGGTGCAATCTGCCAGGAGAAAATGTGCTTAGCATTAGCAAGGGGGAAGGAAATCATCCAGTGACTGTAGGGATAAATATATGTACACTTCCAGGCTGGGGAGACGTATGGGAATGCAGAGAGTGTCATTCATGGCTTCAGAGCCACGGGACAGGGAGCATCTCAGGTCATAGTATCATCAAGTGTTAAGGGGTTGGAATGAACTTTACAGATCATCCAGCCCCAACCCCCTGCCCTGGGCAGGGACACTTCCCACCAGAGCAGGTTGCTCAAGGCTTTAGCCAACCTGGCTGTGAACACTGCCAGGGTTGGGGCAGCCACAGCCTCCCTGGGCAACCTGTGCCAGTGTCTTTACCTCACACTAATCAATTTCCTCCTAATACCTAATCTATATTTCCCCTCCTTAAATCTGTACCAGTTAATCCTTGTCCTGTCCCTGCAGTTCCTAACCAAGAGTCCCTCTGCAGCTTCCCTGGAGCCCCTTCAGCTCCTGGCAGGTTGCTCTGAGGTCTCCACACAACCTTCTCTTCTCCAGGCTGAACAGCCCCAACTCTCTCAGCCTGTCCTCATAGGGAAGGAGCTCCAGTGCTCTGATCAGCTTTGTGGCCTCCTCTGGACTTGCTCCAACAGTTCAATGCCCTTCTTATGTCCTGAGGTTCAACTGATTGTCATTTCAACCACCTCCCATATTTAAAGCACTTCCCTGCATCTTGCCTGGGAAGATGGTAGCAGGTATGGATATTTTCCTTCATCTTATTTGATGTTTTGGAGTTGTGATATTCCAGCATTGTCAGGGCATGCTCTGAGGCTCCTTTGAGAATTAGTCAGGCATTAGAACATTCTGCCCAGGGCAGTGGTGCAGTCATTGTCCCTGGAAGTGTTCAAAACACACGTAGATGTGGTGCTTAGGGACATGGTTTCTGGTGGCCTTGGCAGTGCTGGGGGAACAGTTGGACTCTATGATCTTGGAAGTGTTTTCCCACCTGAATGATTCTGTGATTCCATGAAGCACTGGGCACAAGGTGAGTGGGGCAGGGCTGCTCCTGGGGCAAGAAATGCTGAAACTCAAATAGCTCCAACCAAGAGGAAATATCACCTGCTGTCCTGGTGTAAAACACACCTTATCTCCCCCAGGCTCAGCTCTCTGTGCCAAGGCAGTGAGTGTTGTTATTTTCACAAGGGCCACTCCAGGAGACTGAAATCATTCATGTCATGTCTGTCTCCAAGGCTGTTTTGTTTGCCCAAGCAGAATTGCAGACCCATGCAGAGAATGCATCAAGGCAGCAGTAGCTTAATGGTCTCTCTCTGACTCTGGTGAGAGCTAGGAGGTAGTGATATTCTGTGAGGTTATCCAAAACCAACAGAGCTGGGGTCTAACCCAGCTTCAGATCGAGAGGAATAAGCTGTTCTCTCTAAAGAGTCAAACTTTGGGAGCTCCTGGGTGTTTGTGTCAGAAGGAGTTAGATCATGATATCATTAGATCACTAGGCTCTGCCTGGATTATTATTGATAGGCAGTGAGAGCTGTTGCATCCGATTAGTTGTATGGATTAAGGGAATCCTTTTGGAAGTTTGCTGTCCCAGTGAGGGAAAAAAAAAGGCAGGAAAATCTTGAGTAAAGTGATTTGGATAAAAAAAACCCCAAGAAACCCACCTTAAAAAGCCCAATCATAGGTGACCATGGCAGGGGTTTGGATAGTCTTTAAGGTCCCTCCCAACCCAAACTATTCCATCAGTCTGTGACTCTGTGGTCCTGTGATAAGAAGTTCTTTACTGTGAGGGTCCTGAGGCACTGGCACACATTGCCCTGAGCAGCTGGGGCTGCCTCATCCCTGGGAGTGTTCCAGGCCAGATTGGATGGGGCTCAGAGCAACCTGGGCTGGTGGAAGGTGTCCCTGCCCATGGCAAGAGGTGGAATGAGATGAGCTGAGCTTTGAGTTCAAAGCCAAACCACTCTGTGATTCTGTGATCTCAGTGTTCACGGTGAGTAGGCAGACAGAGAGTTCTGCACATGCCTCATGCTGAAATTCCTCTTGAAAAGGAGTCTGAAAAAACACCTCACCAGGAACCATGTAACTTATTTATCATCCAGGGGACTGTGATATTGAAAAACGAGCCTTGATGCTGCAAAATGATGGAAATGCGCCAAACCACTCTGTGATTCTGTGATCTCAGTGTTCACGGTGAGTAGGCAGACAGAGAGTTCTGCACATGCCTCATGCTGAAATTCCTCTTGAAAAGGAGTCTGAAAAAACACCTCACCAGGAACCATGTAACTTATTTATCATCCAGGGGACTGTGATATTGAAAAACGAGCCTTGATGCTGCAAAATGATGGAAATGCCCGGAGATAATTTAGCTAGAACTGCCTTGGTCAATCAGTGCCATGTAGGTTTGTATATATATGTCTGTATTTTTAATATATTTATTTTTTTTGCAAAGACACTCCCTGACACACAGTCCCAAAGGCTTGTTTGGGATGAATGTGACCTATGTGGGTTTCTCTTTAACCACACCTGAGCCTACTCTGCTGGGATTCATCTGAAGTTTCACAGAATCACAGAATTTGAAGGGACCCACAAAGATCATCAGTCTAACTCCTGGTGCTGCACAGGACACCCCAACTATCCACCATGTGCTGAGAGCATTGACCAAACACTCCTGGAGCTCTGTCAGGCTTGGAGCTGTGCCCACTGCCCTGGGGAGTTGTTCAGTGCTCAAACACCTCTGGGGGAAGAATCTTTGCCTAATATCCAGCCTACCCCTCCCCTGACACTGCTCCAGCCATCCACTGGTCCCAGAGAGCAGAGGTTAGTGCTGCCCCTGCACTGCCCTTTGGGAAGAAGTTGTATAGAGTGATGATGTCTCCCCTCATTCTCCTCTTCCCAGTCTGTGGGTTGCAAAGCTGTGGGAAGCTCCCTGATTTCCCACCTCACATGGCTTTCCCTTGGGAAGGTTGCTGGAGGCCACAGCATGGTGCTAAACCTCCCTGGTTAGAGCATCCTCACCTGCTTGTTGTTGGAAAGGGATAGGAGAAGGGGGGAAATCAACCAACCCACTACAAAACAACCTTCCTGGGCTCTCTCTTACACCTAGAAAGCTCCAGCACTCCCATGTGGGTTTTTAGCTCAGCTCCCACACCAGCCAGCAGCCCTGAGCTGTTGTAGAACAGCCAGATTTACTGAGAATGAATTAAAAAAGGAGGTTTCCTAAATAAAATAACATAAAATAAAGCCAACCCTACAGCAAAGTGTTGAAAACAAAGCAGCCCCTCCACCCCTCCTGCCTTGGCACCAACACACAGCTCTGAGCAGTGACACGAGGATGTTTAAGCAGAGCCTTAGCCAGCCTGGGAGAGGGATTTGCTGTCCCCAGAGCCTTGTCATTGGGATGTGTGTCAGAAACATCCTTAAATCTTCCCCCAAAGCCCACCCAGGCCTGGTCTGGCTGTGGTGCTGAGCGCTGGGCTGTGGCAGGGGCTGTAAAACCTGCTGATAGACAGATGGAGCAGTGTAATTACAGCCGGGGAGGGGGGCACGGCACTGGAGTTATTAGTGTGGGCAGACAATTAGAGGCTTTTCCAGAAGATTACCCTCTCCCTCCCATCTGTGCTCCGTGGAGGAGTTTTACGCTGGCGCTGCTGTTTCTGTTCTCAGCCGTTGCTGCTTCGCCTAGTTTGCAGCTCCATGTTCCTTTGGCCTCCAGGAGAGGCACTGAGGCTGCTCACAGATTTTGGGAGCATGGGAAGATGCTGATGGGCTTTTCTTCTGGGGGTGCAGAGCCCTCCCCACGGGAGTGAGCATACCATGGAGTGCATTCATAGTGTCCTAGTATGTTAAGGGGTTGGAATGGAGCTTAGAGATCATCCAGTGCCAACCCCTGCCCTGGGCAGGGACACCTCCCACCAGAGCAGGTTGCTCAAGGTTTTATCCAACCTGGCTGTGAACACTGCCAGGGTTGGGGCAGCCACAGCCTCCCTGGGCAACCTGTGCCAGTGTCTCACCATCCTCACATGGAAAACTTCTGCCTATGATCTAACCTAAATTTCCCTTTTTCAATTTCTCCATATTCCTCCTTGTCCTGTCCCTACAGTTCCTAACCCAGAGTCCCTCTGCAGCTTCCCTGGAGCCCCTTCAGCTCCTGGCAGGTTGCTCTGAGGTCTCCACACAACCTTCTCTTCTCCAGGCTAAATGTTCTAAAGGCTTGTCCATTGCAAGGTTTCCCTGGGAATCAACCTGTGGGAAGCTGATTTTGGATGAGGTTTGCTGCTTTCTGGGTTTCTCCATCTCTCCAGGGACATTTTGAAGCATGTTTGGACTAGATGACCTTTAAAAGGTCTCTTCCCACTCCAAGTACTCCATGATTCCGTGTTTGCTAGCAGCAGGGAGGGCAGGCAGCTCCCAAGGCCAGCAGCAAAGGGAACAGCTAATTACAACCCAATTTCAACCAAAATGATTATTTTCATGTTAATTATGTATTTATTTTCACTGTTTGATGCTCTGAGTTGCTAAACAGGAATTATTTTGGATGGTTCACCACCGGTTTTTTCCTTCTTTTTTTGAAGGACCAAGTCAGTACATTTGATTTCAGCACTGAGGGGTTATTTCTCAACAGTTTATTTTTCCCATTACTTTTGAAAACATTGCCACTGGCATGTGTTGAGGTTTCTGAATCGAGAAAAAAATAATAATAATCAGAAAACAGAGTAGTGTGATGATTCACCATGTCCTGTGTCAGCTTTTCTTTCTCTTGGAAAGAAGATGATAAATTAGGGGAAAGCTTTCACCCAGCTCCCACAATAACACTGTGATGAGCCTGTACCTGACTATTTCCCAAGGTCCCACATCCTCCCTGGCTCTTACCAAACTCATATCAAGGGGAGATAGCAGCTTCTTCTGAATGGAAACCACTTTTGACACACAAACTTGGATATATATATCTATATATATTTATTTTCCCTCTTGCTGTACCTTAAAAGCCTTGTCAGAATCCTTTGCTTCAAACCCAGCCAGACTTTGAGACCATCCAAAGCCTGAGGACTCTTTTCTGTCCCATAAATCCACATACGTGGGAGTTACAGAAATAAAACAAGCATTCAGTAAGCTGAATAAGTTGGCATCAAAATACACAGGCTGCAAACAAAATATGGCAAGTGGGAGCAGTGAGTAAAACATGGGAAGGGAATTAATTATTTATGAGCAGCACTTGATGAAATTGCTGTTTGCAGGGTAGGGCCAACCTTTTACCCTTTGCTGTCAGCTGCTGCTGCTGCTGCAGGGTGCCCTCGTGTCTCTTCTGCTCCTTCTTTATGAACCAAAAATGCTACTGTTCAAGATGAGTTTTGCTGTTTGAAGATGCTCAAGCCCCAGGAAGTCAGAGTGTCTCTGTCTGGTTGTGTAGTGGTACCAAAAATTGACATCTGTCCGTTGCATCCTCTGGTTTGTTCTCCAACTCTTTGGTTGGGAAACTCCTGCTCAAGGGTCACTGCAAACCCCTGGGGTGCAAGACCCCTCTGGCTCTGCCCTTCACCATGGGGATGCCTTGAACATCATGAGGCTGTGGGGGAAGAAGCACTGGGGGTTCACCAACTCCATCTCCCAAGCTGGTTTGCTCCATGGTACCACTGTTTGTATTTAAGAGCTGTCCTTCTGCATCTGCTCACCCTTCCTGCCAGGGTAGTGGGAGGGATGTGCAGGAAATCATGGTAGATGCTGCCCTTGGCACTTTGCTGTCAGTTCTGGGGCTGCAAAGACAAGGCAGGTGGCTATGCTGATGCCCAGTGGGGAATGTCACCTCCAGCAGCAGCTCAGCCTCCCAAAACCTTTCCCATGGTCCCTGTCCTGCTTCCACATGGCTGACCCTACCAAAACCCCTTCCATGGTCCCTGCCCTGCTTAGATGGGGCTCAGCCTTCCAAAACCTCTCTCATGGTCCCTGCTCTGCTTCTACAGGGCTCAGGTGGCAAAACTTTTTCCCATGATCCCTGCTCTGTTTAGATGGGGCTCAGCCTTCCAAAGCCTCTCCCATCCTCCCTGCCCTGCTTCCAGGGGGCTCACCCTCCCAAAACTCTCTCCCATCCTCCCTGCCCTGCTTTCAGGGGGTTCAGCCTCCCAGCAATGTAACTACTTCCAGCTGGACAAATCCACGAGACTCTTTGTTTCCCTTTTGCTGAGTATATTCCCCTCCCTTGCTCTAGTTCTGCTCCATCCTCTTTGTTCCCTATTTCCCTCCTTCCACCTGAGCAGTGCCAGCCTTTAGCACTCGATACCCTTTCCAGCATGTCACATTAGAAGTGGGAAAAGGAGAATTTAGTGGAAGTCTTTACATGGGAGGAGGGGTTTTCTTTGAGAAGTTCAGCTCCAGCACAAGTTTGGAAGAAGTTTGCTATGCAGCTCTCCAGGCAGAGAGAGGAATAGGGAACCATCTCTCCCTGCTCCCCTAATTTACAGCTCTGACAATACAATGCTGTTAGTGAACATTCGTCTTCCTGGATGAGGGGGGGGAAGAATGAAAATAATGAAAAAAGATCATTATGTGCCTTTGAGCATTGACCAGCCCGAGGAGACAGGAGTTATTCTTAAGAAAGTAATGGATCTTCTTTACTTTGGCATCAACATAAATAAAATTATTTATCTCTGGAATTTAAATGCTCTGCACCTTTAGCAGGCAATAAATTCTTCTCTCCTGTCCTTTTATGTATCTATTTCTCGCTCCATCCTTCACGGCTGAATATGAAACTGCAGTTTCCCTCCCCACTCTGGGCAGGGGGAGGACCCCAAAGTTTTCTTCATCCTTCCCATGCACATTGCCTCAGGGAAGGGTGAGTGCTGCCAGAGCTATACACTGTCTTTCCCTCAATCCAGCCCCACTTTTCCCACCCCTGTGAGCCCCTCCAGGGCTGACAGAACTGTTCACTTCCCTGATTAGCCCTGAAGTTCCATCATTTGGGTGTTAATTCCTGTGTGGGATGGCAGACAGTGGGGTAGGATGGGGTGGGGAGGACTCTGCTGATGCTGTGGGTGCTCCTGGGCTTCTGTCAGCATTTCCACCTGTCTGATGTCTTTAATCCAAAGGGTTGTGGCATGTTAGGGCTGACAGAGGCACGGGAAGCTGGGAACATACACATTGCATCCCATCTTCCCTCTCTCCTTGCTGCTGTGTCTGACATGACCAACTCTGCTTCACTTTGCTTTCCCTTCTGGATTTAAAACAGAGATAAAATAGTCATAAGAATCATTGTCTTGCAAATCAACTTGTACCCTGGCGGTGCTGAAATCATACAGCTCTCACTAGCAGCCTCAATACTGCTCTGTCTTGCTGAGGGTGATGTGGGTGTTACCTGCCTGGTGCCCGAGGGGCTGGTGGGCAGTGCCAGGAGCTGAGATGGCAAGATGCTCTAGGATGCTCTAGGATGCTCCTAGAGACCCTGGGCAGTGTCAGGTGACTCTAAGTGGGGACAAACAGCCTGGGGACATCATGCTGGGGCAGCACAGGAATGGCTGAGATCAGTCCTATCCCAAAATTGTGATATGTGACATGGCAAGTTCCTCTTTGGACCCAACTTTGTGCCACAGCTGCTGTGTAGGAGCTCTCTGTTGGCTTGACCTTCAAACCCTAGGCTGGGTCTGCAGTGCTGCAGAAAACAAGAGGGATGGAGGGCACAGAGAGTTGGATGGCAACCTGTGCAGGTGTCTCTTGGAGGGGTTGGAGGAACATCAAGGGTGCCCAGGTGTATTTTGGGGGGGAGAAAGTCTAAACTGCTGCTTCAAGGTGGGACAAGTTGAAATTGTTTCATATGATCATGAATGATCATAGACTTCTGAGTGGTTTGGGTTGGAAGGGACCTTAAAGGTCACCTAGTTCCAACCCCTCTTGTTTCCACAAGAATTGCCCAGGAACAGCTCAGATCTGCACCAAGTGTGAGCAAGTGTGTCCCCTTATGGGGCATCATCCCATTGGCATCATCCCATTGAGCAGGCAAAATAAATCCAGCTGGAAACCCCACGTTTCTCTCAGAACAAGCTTCAGGCAAAAAAATTTAGTCCCAGGATGTCTTCTGTCAGTAAGCTTTTTCTGTTGCTGCTGGAAGTCCGGAGGGGGTTGGGATGTGTGGTTTTGTCTCAGGACACACGTGGAAATGCGAACAGAAACAATCCCCTCACCTGGGCTGATCTTTATAATTCAGAGTCCATGTTGTTCAAAGCTTTCTCTCCCTTCCCCAGCCCAAAATAACCTGGCAGCAGTGACATTTTAGCAGGAAATTAAATGAAAACATTTATTTTGGATTGACATTTTGACTTGAAATGCTGATTTGTTCTGGATTTTTAAGCAATGCACTAGTGTTGTCGAGGAGAAAAAAAAGGAGAGATGTATGAAAAATAGCCACAAACTCTCAGGACATGGTGAGGAGCCCCAAGGTCTCTGCATCAGCTCTGTAGGGAGGGACATAGGAGCCAAACTGAGCTTCTGCCAGCCAGGAGTTACCTTTGCATCTTAGTGAAAATAAGAAAAAAAAAGGGCAATTTTCTGTTTTCATGTGGAAACTAGAAATTTCTGCAAGGAAAGGAGAGTGGGAATCAATTTTTCCCATCTGCTGTTCTTCACCACTGTTGGAGTACGATACTGTTGATGTGTTGAGGTTTTGCCTTCTTTAAATATCACTGGTATTTATTTTCATTACTTGCTCTTAATTGTAATGAAGCTGAAGTCTCCTCCGTGCCCTGCTGGGGAATTTATCCCAAAAAAGCATCTAGAAACGTTCAGTTTCTTGGTCTGCAAACATCCTTTCATCTCTCCAGCATCCCATCTGTCTGTCTAGCTGCTCCTCCACCGCTTCCTTCCTCTTCCCTGTGATCACAGTCACCACGACCTGTTAAATGAACATTTTCATAAACTCTTCGTTTGCATTTCAAACGAGGCAGAGGCTCAGAAACCCACAGGAAAGGAGAAAAAAAGCACAAAACCCAACTTTGCTTTCCCAGTTCCTCCCCATTTCTCACATCTGAAGAGATTATTAAACATGTCTAAAGGTAAAATCTCAACTCTTCCCTACGTGCCTCCAATGGAAATAGTTTCTCTTGGATGTTCTCTTCCCCTCAGCATCTTCTGGTACAGTTTGGGTGGGTTTTGATGTTATCATGAATCTGTGTGATGTTGCCCTCTAATGGCTGATCAACAGGAATTCTATGAGCCCTGCCCAGGAAATCCTCCTGTATTTTCCATGGGAAAAAATGGGATCTGGGGGAGTTAAAGGGCATAGGGGTTTGCTCTGTACCCAACAAAGGAATGAGAACTGCACATGAAGCTCTCATTGTGTTGCCTCTCCAACCTTCTTGTCATTCACCTCTTTGCCCCAAAATAGAAATAAAAAAAAAAAGGGATTTAGGAAGGCATTTCCCCCCTAAAAGCTCTTTCTTGGCTGCCTCCACCCAGCAGGAGATGCCTTGAGACACACTCATAGAGATGCTCTCGTGTTGCCTCTCCAACCCCCTTGTCATTCATTGCTCTAGCCCAAAATAGAAATGTGGCTGATCAACAGGAATTCTATGAGCCCTGCCCAGGAAATCCTCTTTTATTTTCCAGGGGGAAAATGGAGTTTTTGGGACATAAAGGTTCTGGGGAGTTTCTCTGTACCCAGCAGAGGAATGAGAACTGTACATGATGCTCTTGTTGCGTTGCCTCTCCAACCCCCTTGTTGATCCCTCTACCCCAAAATTGAAATAACTCAAACTAGGGATTTAGGAAACCATTTTTCAAAAAAAAAACCCTTTCTTGGCTGCCTCCATCCAGCAGGAGATGCCTTGAGACACACTCATATTGATGCTCTCGTTGTGTTGCCTCTCCAACTCCCTTGTCATTCATTGCTCTATGCCAAAATAGAAATAATACAAATTAGGGATTTAGGAAAGCATTTTCCCCTCCCAAAAGCCCTTTCTTGGCTGCCTCCACCCCTCTGGAGAAGCCCTGAGGACCTCAGCAGATGGCTCCCTGCTTGCAGCCTGCAGACTGGAGCTCCTCCACTCAGTTACTCTTGAACGAGTGCAAACATTTTGACGTGAACTTTCATCCCTAATGACGAGGGTTTGGTTCCCCAAATCCACACATTTTCTTTAGTCGTTTGCATTTACTACTGTTTTAAATTATTTCACAGCCTTGCAAATCTCCTCCTGACAGGCAGAGCCCAGGCAGGGAAAGGGAGAGGGAGAAAAAACCCTACTAAGCGTTCATTTTTCACATAATATATTCCAATCCTGTTAGGTCGTGCTGGTGAAGGTAATATTTCTGGCATTCATTTAATGAAATTGACAGTGATGAATGGTTAATTATACAAATTACATTCTTATTAAATCCCCTGGAATCACTGCCTTAGAAAGTCTTAGCTATGGACTTCTCATGCTATGTACAGAGTTTTTTTAGGAGCATCTTTGCTGCTGCAAAAGCGCCTTCCAAAAAACCTTGAAAAGCATTAAAAATCCCCTAGTTAAGTCAATTACTGCAGATAAGTTAATCTTAATGGGATGCTTAAACCCCTGTCCTTGCAGGAGTTTACTTTTCATCCCTGGCTCTGGGCTCTGCAGGCGCCGCAGAGAAAAGTTTGCCGACAATTGTTGTGACAAATGGATTAGGAGTGGATAAACAGGGCTGGATACAAAATTTCCATCCAAACTGGGTTTTGGCAGAATTTTCTCCCTCAGCTGGCACTGAAATTTCCCATTTTGGGGTGAAGAACATCAGGAAGTCTGTGTGTCCCACTGGATCAGTCGCTGGATGTGGATGTG
>NW_008691985.1:96428-117106 GCF_000695815.1 Acanthisitta chloris
AACCTGGAGAAGAGACTCAGGGGTGACCTCATGGCTCTCTACAACTACCTGAAAGGGTTGGTGAGAGGTGTTGGATGGTCTCTCCTGCTGTGGCTGCAGGGAGAGGACTAGAGGGGATGGCCTTGAGCTGAGACAGGGCAAACGTAGAGGAGATGGCAGGAAAACATTCTTCCCTGTTAAGAGTGTTCAGGCACTGGAATATTGCCCAGGGAGGTGTTGGAGTCACCATCCCTGGAGGTGTTTGAGTGCTGTCTGGATCTGGAACTGGAGGATATGGGTTAGTGTTTAGGGGTTTCAGCAGTAGCAGGTTAATGGTTGGACTTGATGATCTTAGAGGTCTCCTCCAGCCTTGATGGTTCTATGATGATTCTATGATTTAGGTTGGAAAATCCCTCTCAGATTATTGAGTGCAGCTGTTCCCTCAGCACTGCCAGGGCCACCACTAACCCATGGGGAAACCACTAACCATGGCACAGGTTGCCCAGGGAGGCTGTGGCTGCCCCAACCCTGGCAATATTCACAGCCAGGTTGGCTAAAGCCTTGAGCAACCTGCTCTGGTGGAGGATGTCCCTGCCCAGGGCAGGGGGTTGGGGCTGGATGATCTGTAAGATCCATTCCAACCCCTTAACATTCTATGATTTTATGATACTATGACACTTCCAGGGAAGTAGCACCAAACTCCCCACAACAGTTTGATCCCTCCATAAGGTGCAAAAAACAGCCACAGACAAACCTGGTTTTCCAAGCAGCATTTTTGGGAAGGGAAAGCAACAACCATCTTTCCTCTGCTTATTCCCAGGGCATTAAATCCCACTCCCAAATCCTCCAATCCCATTGCAGTGGTTTTAATTGCTGAGCAGGGGCTGAGCTGGTGGCTATTAGCCAGGCCATGTGTGCTCTGGGAGTAAATGTAATAAATAGACTATTAAGTTAAGCAAGTTTCAGGCTGAGCAGGGAGAGTGGCCATCTATCTTGCGTGGCTCTCTGCACGCTTCATTACTGCATGTAACCACACTGAAAAAATATGCTTTAGCCTTTCTAATTAGATGATGAGTTCCCCACGCTGTACATCCCCTCCGCAGGCACCTGCCGCTCCACAGCAGCACCCACTGCCAGCAGCTCCTCGGAAATTTATTGCTCAGCCACATATTAGACTTAAGTTAACATCACTTAATCTTCCTACTTGACAGAGTTATGTATGAGGCACTCAGGATGGATTGGCTGGGATTTAGAGACTGTGAAGGGAGTGAGCTGTGCCAGGGGGTAGGGATAGGTGCAAGGCAGGGTGAGGGGTCTGGAGGTGGTGCTGTGGGGTCAAGCTGCACTTATTTCTTCATCCCTTTTTTTCTGCTGATATACAAAGGAACACCTGGAGAAAAGAAGGTTGTGTGGGGACTTAAGAGCAACCTGCCAGGAGCTGAAAGGGCTCCAGGGAAGCTGCAGAGGGACTCTTGGTTAGGAACTGCAGGGACAGAACAAGGAGGAATGGGGAGAAATTGAAAGAGGGATGTAATTTAGATTAGGTATTAGGAAGAAGGTTTTGCTGTGAGGGTGGTGAGGCACTGGCTCAGGTTGCCCAGGGAGGCTGTGGCTGCCCCAACCCTGGCAGTGTTCACAGCCAGGTTGGCTAAAGCCTTGAGCAACCTGCTCTGGTGGGAGGTGTCCCTGTCCAGGGCAGGGGGTTGGGGCTGGATGATCTCTAAGCTCCATTCTAACCCCTTAACATATTATGATTCTATGAACAGAACACCTCCTGCAGCCTCTCCTTACTCTGTAACTGAACTTAAGGCTGGTTTTGCCTTGCTTAATACAGAGAACAGCAGCAGTTAATAATTAAGAAACAAGCCATGACCTCTCTGAGGAGGGAAGAAAGTGTGCACCTTTGTTTGGCACAGGCAGAGTGTCACCAAAACTCAAAAGTCCTTTCTTCTAATGATGTAGGCTGCAGGAAAGTGTCCACCAGGTCTAAAAACTGTCACCACATCACCACCTGGTCACAGCATCTCTGTGCTGTGGTCCTGGTGTGGCCCCAAGTGCTTCCAGCCAAGGGAAAAATTGGAGATTGTTTTCTTCCTAATTTTCCTAGAGATGCACAGAGTCTTCAGGGAGTTTTCACAATTGAGCAACTTGTTTGGCTGTGGATTTGGGGCTAAATCCATCTCCTTTCTCCCTTCTCCCCAGCTTCATTTTGTTGCTAGCAAAATGCTGACCCCCTGGTGCCTGTCGGAGTCTGGAATAAGCCAAAGGCTGGAAAAATGATGGAGTTGCCTTCACATCTCCTTCTTTTGACTCAATAAGCTTCATAATC
The DNA here is from genome assembly GCF_000695815.1 of Acanthisitta chloris. Lineage (NCBI taxonomy): Eukaryota > Metazoa > Chordata > Aves > Passeriformes > Acanthisittidae > Acanthisitta > Acanthisitta chloris. The sequence goes on from NW_008691985.1 coordinate 98,737, forward strand.
TCTGTATAACTACCTATATCACACAAAGACAGGAGGAGCAGGGGGAACTTTATGAGCTGGTTAGAGCAGGCAACTCCATCACTAGCCCTGACTATTATTATAAAATATTCTGGAAGTTAACTCAATAAAAAAACTAATAATGAGAGGAACCATCTCTGCCTTTGTTTATAGCTTCTTTAAGTGTATAAATGAGCACGAGGTGATTAATGAGGGTGATCTGAGAGAGGAAGATTTGCATGCACAGTGCTTGAATTATTTCCTTATTGCATGTGCTTCCCAGTCCCTCTGTTTATTGTGCTGCTCAGTGCTATTTAATACAGAATGACTAAAGTTATGAGATCCTATTTATTCCACCTGACATTGTCCCCTCTGCCAGCTCAGCCCCTGGGACAGATAGAGCATGCACAATGAATTCAGAAAATATATTAAAAAGCAATTATAAACTCCTGCCTTGGGTGTCTTGGCCTTATTCTTCACAGAGCTCCCCGAGAATTAGCATAATGTCTACAGGCTCTCATGGAGTTATCAAAACACGACTAGTCTCTCTCTGATTTTCAAGAACTGATGGATTTAGGAGTTAAAGGTTGCCAAAGGTGCCTTGGTACACCCCTGGTAAATGTTTCTGGTGCCAGTAGCTCATTTCCCTGCCACCAGCCCCCCTAGGAGATGGTGGCAGCCCCAATTTCGCTGGCTCAGCGCATGTTTCTTGCATTAAGCAATGTCCTTTGCTCTTCCCACCGAGATGGCTCTGAGATTAGAATTTCATTATGTTCCTGGGCTGCTTTCCCCACCCTTTGCTGGTTTATAGACTTCTCAAACCCTCTCCGAGGGACAGGAAGAACATCAGACTGAGCCATTCTGATGTGATGGGTAATTTTTCTTGCCTCTCAGACATTGCAGGGGAAGATCCTGTGGGCTAAGAGCTGGATCTCATCATTTCTCCTCTTGCTCTTTCTCCAGAGCTCTAAAAACAGATGCTAGAGATGCTCTCAGTGATGATGTGGCACTGGGAGCATCCTGCACACCCAGTGCCCCTGGGCTGCTGCTCCCAGGCACAAACCCACAGGGTCAAACCCCATCTACCCTGGTCAGCCCTGCAAGGGTGAGAGCCACCAAACAGCCAGGCAGGGGGAAAATATCATATGAGGAAGGACTGAGGGAATTGGGATTGGTTAGCCTGGAGAAGAGGCTCAGGGGTGACCTCATGGCTCTCTACAACTCCCTGACAGGGTTGGATGTCTCTCCTGCCATGGGTGCAGGGAGAGGACTAGAGGGAATGGCCTTGAGCTGAGCCAGGGCAGAGTCAGATTGGATGTCAGGAGAAATGTGTTCCCTGTGAGGATGTTCAGGCACTGGGATATTGCCCAGGGAGGTGGTGGAGTCACCATCCCTGGAGGTGTGTAAGATGTATCTGGATCTGGCACTGAAGGATATGGTTTAGGGTTTAGGGGTTACAGTAGTGACAGGTTAACAGTTGGACTTGATGTCTCCTCCAACCTTGATGATTGTATGATTCTATGTAAAAGCAAAATTTAGGGGCTTTTTGAAATTGTAACAGCACAATTTGTAGTTTAAATGGGATTTGGGGTTAAAATGATGGTGAGACTGAGGTGTTTCTCCACTTTGTATCTGGGGAAAGCTGCAACAAAACCAATGCAACTTTGCAAGGTTGTGATGGAAAAAAAACTCCTCACCTGGATCTCACACAGATTTGTTATTTATGTCTTCTCTTACACGTGCTAAAACACAGATACGTTGCAAATCCGAGGTGGTGTGGAAGCATCTGGCACTGTGTGTCTCCATCTAATTACACACAGTCTTTGGGGTTTCATTCCAGCTCCACTGTAATTCTCTTCTGCAGGATTTTAACTCACTCCCAGCACAAAACGCTTCATCTCCGTTAAAGTGAGGGTGTGAGCAAGCACATTAGCATTTCAGGAAGTACTTGAAGGTTTTCACAGTCTGTCTTTCCCCAGAAACTGTTTATCAAGCATCTTAATACCAACCAATTTGTACACCTCAAAAATACATTTATTCTGTAAATTGTTTATAGAAAACCAGCAGAAGGAAATGGGCTTTGCTGCTATTGAATTCATTAGTAGCAGACTGCCTGATTGCTTTTATTCCTCCTAACCTATTGTGTATTTGATTTGTTTAGAATATTTTATATACCTCAGTGCTGGGCTGAGCTGGACGGATTCTGTGCCAGGAGTTTCACAGAGTTAAATCAGCCCTAGATGGGGAAAAAAATCAAGCAGTGTTGCTGCTTTTTGCCCCATGTGCTGGTTTTGTTGGGTGGGGAAGAGAAGATACAGGTTGCCCAGAAAAGCTGTGGCTGTCCCATCCCTGGAAGTGTTCCAAGCCAGGTTGGATGGGGCTTGGAGCAACCTGGGCTAGTAGAAGGTGTCCCTGCCCATAGCAGGGGGTGGAACAAGGTGAGCTTTAAGGTCCCTTCCAACCCAAACCATTCTAAGATTCTGTGACTCTATGTTCATCACCACTGGTTTATTACAGTCTTCCCCTTCTGTAGGCATCTCTGCACCCCCATCCCACCCTGGGTTATTTGCCATTGTCTTCACTACACAAACACTTGTGGTCGACACTGCTGTGGAGACAACTTGGGGAGAGGTGTCAGGACCCTTTCTTGGGGATGAAAGGTTTGTGTCGGCTCATGGAACACTCCTAAAATCCCTTAATCCTGCCTAGCTGCTCAGACTGTTATTGCTTCTTCAGTAGAGAGGGGGAAAAGCCCTGAGAAAAAAACTTCCAGAAGGATTAATTAGAGCAAACTGGTGTCTCCTCACATCAGGCACACAGAGCTGCTGCTGGAGCAGACATGGTGCTGAAGTTGCAGGAGCTTGGGAAGGGCAGCACTGCCAGGCACAGCTTTCCAGGGCTGCATGTGCTAATCTGAGTTGCCCCAAACAACTGGGTCAGGCATGGAAAACTCACTGGAAGGATGAAGCCACTGTCTGATTTCACTGCAGGCTGACTTGGGGCTTTGCTGAGTATCCTCAGCCCTGTTCATCCCCACCCCATTGCTCTGTCTCACACACATGTGCACCCAAAGTGGCACATGCAGACTATCTTTGAGCAGAAACCATGTGTTTTCACCCAGTTATGTTGGATGTGGTAGGTGCTGCAGTGGGATGCTTTGTCCATCTCTACCCAAAGTCACCTCATCTGCACCTTAACTACTGTGGGACCTTCTCTCCAGAGCACTCTGTGTGCACACAGCCTGTTCTGGAGAGGAGTTTGGGGTCAAAATGCTGCTCTTGCCTGCCAGTGGTCGCTGTTTATAGGATCCAGGCTATTGATACATGCTTATATTTGCATATTTTTAATTCTGTGAGTAGCTGGTAAGAGGGTTTGCCTTCTGGTTAGGATCCTGTTGTCCCCAGGGTGTAAGAGGTCAGGGATCCCCATAACTGCATTTCTCTAAGTCCCTGGAGGCTCATTCTGCTGTTTGGGGAATCTAAGGATGAGGTGAGAGTAACTGAGTTCCTAGGCTGGAAATAAGTCTGAAACTCCATGTTTTTTGTGATTCAGTAGGAATTCTTGTTCCACAAATGAGTAAATAGAAGATCCACTTTGGCCCAGGAGCTGCTACATCCCTCCTGTGTGCAGGAGTATGTCTGTTCTTGCTTCATGCCATCTCCATGCCATGCAGGACATGTCCACCCATGTAAAACCCCTGGATGACCCTTGCTCCACATGCTTTTAACATGATAGACAAGTGTGCTCTTCGATCACAGCTCTGGGTGTCTTTCATCAACACCTCCCTAGGCTGAGTGTGCAAAGCAAGAGGTTTAAGAGGAGATCAATGATGTTGAGTCTGAGAGGCAAAGGGAGACTTTCACACCCACAGCTCCTGAGCAAACACCAGCAAAATCAATCAATCAGTTACTTGTATTTCCCCCTTCATCCCTGTACCTTCTCTTCCATTTTCTTTTCCTCTGAGGCATTGGGCCTGAATTTTAGAGTGTGAGTGAATAAAATATAGACATTTGGCTGCAAAACATGTAGTGTTGAAGGGAATGATGTTGATAATGTTGAAAGGAAGCACAGCAGGGCCTAAGTGTCCCTGAGCAGGTGCCTGGGAATTTCTCAAAGCAGAGGGCAAGATCACTCCCAAAGGTCAGTGATGCCATAAAAGTAATCCTTCACCCCAAAAACATCCAGTGGACCCTCAGTAGAGGACATCAGGATTGCTCCAGCAACAGGACTCTGCCAAGCTGCTTCCCTCAGATGTAGAAACCATTCCTTGAACTGGGAGCTGCTTTCTCATGTTCCTGGTGACCTTCTTAGCCTCTTTCTGCAACGTCTGACTTTTGGTGCTGTGATTTTGGGTTTCATGGAGGAAAAATGGCACAGGGGAAGGGTGTGCTTTCACTGGAAAGAAGAGTGTTGGCTACAGATTGATGTCATAGATGCAACTGGGTTCAAACTGAGGGAGAGGAAGTTTGGGTTAAATATTAGAAAAGAGTTTTTTACTCTAAGGGTGGTGAGACACTGGCACAGGTTCCCCAGGGAGGCTGTGGCTGCCCCAACCCTGGTGGTGTTCAAGGCCAGGCTGGATGAAGCCTTGATCAACCTGATCTAGTGAGGAGGTGTTCCTGCCCAGGGCAGGGGTTGGGACTGGATGGTCTGCAAGGTCCATTCCAACCCCTAAATTCTATGATTCAATGATTCAATTTTAATGCAACAGAGCTTATGTGTTTTCTCAGTCACACAGACTTCATATGGACTTTCATACAGATTCCCAAATGTCACATCACCTGCATGCACACAGCCATGTATATCCACCTCTGTCCCTGTCCACATCCTTCATGAGGAGTGTCCACAGATCCAGGCTGGAGTATGATCCTTTGCAACATCTGCTGCATCCTTTGCATCCCTGTGGGTTAATGGTTGGACTCCATGATCTCAGAGGTCTTTCCCAACCTAAACAATTCTATGATTCTGTGATCACCTCCTCAGAAAAAGCCAAGTGGAGAAAGCAGCAGGGAGAAGAGGGAGGAAGCAGCCAGGACTGCCTGGCTTCCACTTGAAGGGGAGGGAGTGCAGGGGAGCAGGGTGGCTGAGAGGGGGAGGGAGTGAAGTGGTGGCATTTCTCAGCCAGTCAAATTTTGCATGACAACAAACAAAGCCCTTGCCAGACCCTGAGTCTCCAGTGAACAGAGGCATTTAGCTCTTTGGCAGAACTTCTTTGGAAGCCTCTGCATGACCCACTTTGGAGAGCAGGAGCCAGCAGGAGGTTTTTGCCCCTCTTTGAATAGAAGTAAATGGGAGAAGGAAAATAAGAACAGAAGAAATAGGGAAATGTGCTTGAGAGGGAAAGAATATCTGCTTGAAAGAGGCTAATCCTTTCTGGTTTTCAACCCTTCTGTGCAAAGGCCTCCTCACCCTGCTCTGCTCCAAAGGGGGATCCAAGCAGGGTGCTTGCACCTGCCTGTGGGGTGGTTGTTCTTCCTCCATCCCTGCTGCATCCTGACCAGCAAACATGCAGGTTTTCTTCTCCTCCTTCTTCACTCAAATCCTGAAGAGTTCCAGAGGTCTGGGGCACTTGCTGGGGGGAGCAGAGGAGTTTGGGTGCAAGCAAAGCCCTGATTTCCTCATCCCTGTGTGTGGGGCAAGGCATACCTAGAATTCCACAGTCCTTCCCAGCAGTGGAACAGCTGAAAGATGTGTGCATCGTGGGTTTTTAATTCTACACCCCTTTTTTTTCCCCTTCTTTGCATGCTGGAGGTGGGGAGGAAGGGAGACTGAGTAAAGAGGAAGGGTGGATCCACCCCAAAGCTGTGGTCTTATTTTCTGTCAGGGAGAGACAAAACTTTCTGCTGAGCTCGACTTCAAAGGCGTCAAGCCTGGAGATATTCATTTCAGAAATTCATGTACAGCTGCATTAGTTCAGGCCTTCACATGCTTTATCCACTTGTCACGATTAGACATTATTATTATTGCTGCAAACAGAGATGGCTGAGAGATAATAATTCCTTATGAACCTCCCGTCACAATTAATGTGGGCTCCAGACTTGTCCATTTACTGAGTTTTAAACTAATCATTCCTTATATGTGTTTCAAGCCTTTAGTGAAGTACAAATAATTTGAACTAATTAGCTTATTAAAAGAAGGGAATGAAAACAAATGGCACATGAATGAATTGCAGGATTTTGTATGGAATTAATATCTCACTAATACGTGTGGATTTGGTAAATTCATTATGCATTCATAATCAGACCTGATGAATCACCTAGCTAATTCAGGAGTAATTAGGCATGAACCACTGACACTTATTTTAAAGTGCGACCAAACTCGTTGGCTTTATCCTAAGGACTCAATTCTGGTCTCTGGGGCTCGGGAAGCACTGCCGTGTGCCGTGGAAAACTGGACACTCTTCCCCAGAGCTGCAGCCAGCCCTGCTCTGATTTATGCCTGTACTTAGGCAGATCAGATGTGAGGGCATCCACACTTCCAGCCCCGCAGGATGCTGATAGACCATCACACCCCAACCTTGGGAACAGCTTTGCAAGGCTGCTCCCCCCCAGGAGGTGTCTGTGCTCCCTCCCAGGATGAACAGTGCCATTGCTACCCTTGTAACCGGCTAATTTTTCACTTCTTGGCAGCTTAATGCATTAGTAATCCTTGTAATTATTTATTGTTTGTATTACCATAATGACTCGTGCAGCACAGCCTCCTCCTTGTCCAGCAGCCCACTGAACCAGGGGTGCATCCAGCCCACCTTCCCACCAGTGTCCCAGGGAGGATAGGGGGATATATGGGGAAACACAGGGATTGAAAGAGGTGATGTGAGGGATAGTCTGAGCCAGCCAGTGGGTTTTGGAGATGTTGAGGCTGGAGGAGGCTTTGCTGAGAGTCACAAGGGTGGAAGAAGTCACCAAAGGTGTAACAGGACTGCAGTGGGAAGCGTGGAATCAGCTGATATTAGGGATGGGAGGAATGTACATGTGTGGAGGGGAGGGCAGAGCGAGGTGACAGTGATCTGTGCACTGGGATTCAGGCTGGACATGAGCAGAGTGATTTTGTGTTTGCAAAGGTCAGAGGAAAGACTTTGTGATACTAAGGGAGAGAGGCTCAGTGCTGGGGTGAGGGTTTGAGCCTGTGGGTGGGGGAGGAGGGGAAGGGAAGGGGAGGATGGTGCAGGAAGGCTTGTGGGGGGAGGACCAGGATCATGACAACGAGGTAATGCTGTGCATGGGGGTGGGGAAAGAAAAAAAAAGCTGGGTTGGGCTTGACCTGGTGGTGAAATATCCCCAGGGAGAGGCTGGGTGGCAACTAGGGCCAGGTGGGATGGCACCTACTGCTCCCTCTGTGTCAGATATCTTCCCATCCCCAAACTGAACCTCTGCTGCAGATCTGTGACTCATCTGCCTCCAGGTATCAAATTTGTGTTTGCAGATAAGATTATCCAGGGATTAATTGTAGAGGGAGAAGAGAAATGTAGATTAGTCATCCCTTGAGAATAGACATAGATCAACAGCATTTAGAATTACCTTTGGGTGTTTAACAGCCACGGATCACCAGAGTACCTGAACACCTACCATGTAAAATCAACAGTCTCGTTAATTATGAAAAATAATTCATGTCACACCAATCGAAACCCACTGAAGTCTCTGCATTCGTTCCAGAGGCAGCTGTATCACTCCCAGGGCCAGCAGGAGGTCTTGAATTCCATTTCTTCCCATGCTTGCTCTAAAAAGTCGGGGTGGGAAGGTCTGGTAGCAGCATATTTCCATGGTACAGCCCTCCCTTTGCAGTCATGAGTGTTGTTGAGAGCTCTGGTGGCATTTAGAGCCACCAATGCACCTGGGGAGTCATCTCTGATGTCTTCACAAATGCATTTGCCTGCAGCCACCTTCCCTGCATCCAAGCTGCCCTGACTCCTGCTGCAGTGGGAGAGGCTGGATTGGCCCCTACAATGGGTGTATGTCCACAGGTGCACATTAAGAGCCAGTCCTAGTGAGGGACTCTAGAGAGCTCTGCACCTCCAACATCCCATCCCTAACACAATTCTGGGAGCAGACTGCATGGACTGAGAGCTTTGGTTATGCTTCCCAGAGCACGTGCCTGACTGTAAGATCTCTCATAGAATCATATAATCATCAAGGTTGGAAGAGACCTTTAAGATCGAGTCCAACTATTAACCTGTCACTGCTGGAACCCCTAAACACTAAACCATACCCTCCAGTGCCACATCCAGACACCTCTTACACACCTTTAGGGCTGATGTCTCCACTATCTCCCTGGGCCATATTCCAGTGTCTGAACACCCTCACAGGGAACACATTTCTCCTCACATCCAATCTGACTCTGCCCTATCTCAGCTCAAGGCCATTCCCTCTAGTCCTCTCCCCTCAGCCATGGCAGGACACATAACCCCCACCTCTCTACAAACCCTGTCAGGGAATTGGAGAGAGCCATGATGTCATCCCTGAGCTTCTTCTCAAGGCTAACCAATCTCAATTCCCTCAGCCCTTCCTCATATGATATTTTCCCCCTGCCTGGCTGTTTGGTGGCTCTCACCCTTGCAAGGCTGACCAGGGTAGATGGGGTTTGACCCTGTGGGTTTGTGCCTGGGAGCAGCAGCCCAGGGGCACTGGGTGTGCAGGATGCTCCCAGTGCCACATCATCACTGAGAGCACCTCCAGCATCTGTTTTTAGAGCTCAAGACCATTCCCTCTAGTCCTCTCCCTGCAGCCATGGCAGGAGAGACATCCCACACCTCTCTCCAACCCTGTCAGGGAGTTGCAGAGAGCCATGAGGTCACCCCTGAGCCTCTTCTCCAGGCTAACCAAGCCCAGCTCCCTCAGCCCTTGCCCATGTTTTCCAGCCCTTTGCTGCCCTCGTTGCCCTTGGCTGGACTCGCTCCAGTGCCTCAATGGCCTTTGGGCAGTGAGTGCCCAAAGCTGAGCACAGCACTGAGCTGGGACCTCCCCAGTGCCCAGTGCAGGGGGATGAGCACTGCCCTAGTCCTGCTGCCACACTGCTCTTGAGCCAGGCCAACACTATATAGGCCTAACCTAACAGAAGAAAAACAAAGTGGGAATTCATATTCCATGCACACCAAGAGCTGGAGCTGCCTGGATCTAGAGAGCAGCAGGGCTGGGACCTGCTCTGCTCCTCACTGGGTACTTGCCATGCCACGTGCGAATCCGGAACTGAACAATCACAAAGAATAAACAGTAGCAATTGCTAACTACTTGGTGGTGATGGAAGACTGAAAATTAGCACGGGAGCTAAGCACTAATAGGACACAGAACACACCGTGAGCCTGCGGAATTTTATATAGTGGAATCAAGAGTAAATAAAATTACAATTTAAACAAAGGCAGATAATTTAATTATCCTGTAGGCACAGTACTAAAATCTGGAGTGATTGGCTAATCAATACACTATTACAAAATGCAACAATGCGACCTGCCTGTGAGCTTGTAGGAAATGGGTACTTGGGGCTGACAAGTGAGTTGCTGGTTGGAGTGGCTGAAGTCAGCAGCGATGGTCCCTGTGGCAGAGATGTCTGGGGAGCATAGATAGCAACCAGAGGGCATTTGTGGCAGCAGAGATAGAAACACAGAATCGTTTAGGTTGGAAAACCCCTCTAAGATCACAGAGTTCTACTATTTCCTCAGCACTGCCAAGGTCACCACCAAACCATGTCCCCAGGTGCCACATCCACATGGCTTTTGAATACCTCCAGGGATGGTGATTCCACCACTGCCCTGGGCAGCCTGTGCATTGGCCTGATCAAACTCCAGAATGCTGGAGTTGCAGAAGGAAGCAATGTTAGGTGCTTTCATTGTTCCCTTCATGTGGTTTTTGACTCACAGCTCTTCAGTGTTCTGTCATTTAAATTGAGCTTTCTGGAAATGAGTGAAGTGAGGGGAACAGGCACAGCTCTGAGAGCAGCGAGGAACTGCGACCTGTGTGCAAAGCCCTTCCCTAGTGCAGCTACTCCATGCAGGAGCTCATGCAAAACTTCCTGGAAATGTCTTCACCATCAAAAATTTCACAAGGTCCTTGGTGCTCTCAGGTCTGTCCCCTGCCTTGGGTGGGGGGAGGATGAGGGGACAAGCCTTGTTTTCTCTATCTGCTTCTTTGCATTAAGGTCTGTTCTCCATCCCTGACACCTTCCAGACATGATGAGGAAGTGCCACTTTTCAATGCCATCTGAGCTCACAACCCTTTTGCACCCGGAGATTCCAAACCCTGAAGCTCCCAAATACTCTCTACATGCAACACAGGCAAGCAGAACAGTGTTGTCCCTCACAGGGACATGTCTCCCCTGTTGGCAATTGGCATGAGGAGTGCTACTCCAGGCTGAACCTCAAGGGGCTCAAGGGAGACCTTATCACCCTCTACAACTCCCTGACAGGAGGTTGGAGTCAGGTGAAGGTTGGTCTCTTCTCCCAGGCAACCAGCAGCAGGACAAGAGGGCACAGACTCAAGCTCTGCCATGGGAGGTTTATTTTGGATATTAGGAAGAGATTTTTACAGAGAGAGTGATCAGGCATTGGAATGGGCTGCCTGGGAAGGTGGTGGATTCACCATCCCTGGAGGTTTTCAAGATGAGACTGGATGTGGCACTTAGTGCCATGGTCTAGTAACCACGGTAGGGTTGGACTCGATGATCTTTGAGGTCTTTTCCAACCTGGTTGATTCTATGATTCTTTGATTGCACTGGCAGGAGCTGGCACCACCATGCAGGTTTTGGGGAGCTCTTGCCAAATTCCGGCACCTGAGGATTTGGCCGCTGCACATGGCCAGCTGAGATGTGTGAGAAGCAGTTGCCTGCTGCATCCCAGTGTGAAATGCCCTCCCTTAGTTCCACACCGATGCCAATCTTCCAAGGGGAAGCAGAGCTTCTTTCCAGCCCATTGTATTTGGCTAATTTAATTCCATTCTGTATGTCAAATCGCATTACACATTCACACCGACGGAGAATCTATTTTTTCCTTTATTAATATTAAGACATTTATTTGTCATTTTTTAGCAAAATTGAAAAGGAATCAAAACCTCATTTTCTGGAAAAGCAGCGTTGCTGGCGTGCCTGTGACTGCAGCTGTCTCATGTTGTGAGTGCTGCCTTGGGCTCTGCTGCAGGGTTTTCTCCGTTTTCCAGATGCAGCTTTTGCTCACAAGTCCTCTAGCCCCCACCAGGCCCCCATGGGATTTCATGCAGCCAAACCCCCTTCTCCATGGGGCACATGCCCTGGTTCAGAGGGACCAGTGAGGAGGGCACTGAGCAGCTGGGGGAGCAAATGTTGCACTGATGCCAGCCCCAGAGCTGGTGGGAGGGGGTCCTCATCCTGTGCCCCAGAGGACATCAGCAATGAGGGATCAGAGAGTCCTGGAACCATAGAATGGGTTGGAGTGGGAGGAAGTGAAAGCTCAGCTCATTCCACTCCCTGACACAGGCAGGGACACCTTCCACCAGCCCAGGTTGCTCCAAGCCCCATCCAACCTGGCCTGGAACACTTCCAGGGATGGAGCAGCCACAGCTTCTCTGGGCACCCTGTGCCAGTACCTCAGCACCCTCACAGCCAAGAATTTCTTCCTAATACCCAGTTTAACCCATTCCCCTTGTGCTGTCCCTTCATCCCTTGTCCCAAGTCCCTCTGCAGCTCTCTTGGAGCCCCTTTAGGCACTGGAAGGGGCTCTAAGGTCTCCCTGGAGCCTTCTCTTCCCCAGGCTGAACACCCTCAGCTCTCCCATCCTGTCTCCAGAGCAGGAGGGCTCCAGCCGTTGGAGCATCTCTGTGACCTTCTATGAAGGCAAGGACACCAAGCATAGTGGTTAGCAAAGGGAGTTTGACTTGTCCCATGAAACTCATGTTGCTCCCTCCTGCAGCTCTGCCACAGGTGACTTTGGCACTCAGTGCTGGTGCAGCAGCAACACAAACAGTTCTCATGAGGACATATAATCTTCCCATTTACTTTATAACTTTTCCTCCAAGACTTTACCCTTCTGACTGCACAGATAGAGAGTTTGAAGCAAGCAATGTGACCCTAGGAGCTCTTCCAGCCTCTGCTGTACTGAGCTCTTCTTCCCCCTGGTCAGGATTGTTCCTGGGATTCAGCTCTCCGGAGCAGGAGATGGGCTGGGTGTGCATCGAGGCTGTGAGCTCTGCATTTGAAAATGATCCTGTTTGGAAGGTGCTGGGGTCCTGCCAGAGCCAAGTTACATGGAGTGAACTGCTCTCTTCATCCTTGTTATACCAAGAGGAACCTGAGACAGTATGGAAAATACCCTTCCATGACCTTGGTAGGAGGCAAATGACTTCTCTAGCTGTGGCAGAAGAATTGGAGAATTTTCTGTTTCAGGGAGAGGATTATGATTTAAGGCACTGAACGACTGAGAAGCTCTGGTATTTTGTGGAAAACTCCATTTCCCTGTAAAAGATGGAGACTGAGAGCCAGGGGCATGGAGGGAGAAGTGGTAGTGGCCACCTGAAGTGCATGGTAGCTGGGAGCATCATCTCTCCAGCTGCCTGTCCAGTGCTTTGTCCCTCTTTTCCCAAGCAGCACTGTTCCCAGCAGCTCTGGTTTTCTCCCACCTTTCCAGCTGAACTTAAATTTGTCACCAGTTTAGGGGGGTTTTTGAAGGGTGTTTATTCCACACTGTGGCCAGTGGGACCTCATCAGGTCATACAAGGCAGTGAGCTCCTCTTTCCCCTCTGCGAGCTGTGCAATTTGGGTTGTTTTTCCCTGTTTTGAAGCTCTTTGAGGACAGATTCTTTGGAGAATCAAATAGCTTGGAAAAACTTTGTTCAGCTGCAGTTGCTGTAGTTCCAGGCTATGGATTTGACACTGATTGTCCAGCATGAGCATTGCTGGAATTAAGGACACAAACCAGAGTTGAGGGAGGTGTGGAGGGACCTGCCTGCCCTGTCCGTGCAGGTTGCCACAGCTATCAGGAAGGGATTGGGTGAGTTTATGGCACTGTTGGCTAATGAAGCAGATATCTGCATTGCAGTAATTGCAGGGAGGGGTGGAGATACCAGCGGTGGCTTTGCAGGGAGTGCAGTGGTGCTGAAGCAGATGCAGGAGCAGCATGAGGACACTGTGCTGAGCAGTTGAGGCTGTTGGACCCAAGCTGGTTGACTGCCAGCACTGGTAGTTCTGCAGCTCTCAGTGTCACACTGAGTGCAGGTTTGGTCAAGGCTGTCACTCACAAGACCTCATGTGGCCTCATAGCAGTAGATATGGTCAGCTGTGAGCTCCTCCATCCCACACTGACTCAAAGATGCTCAAGTCAACCTGGCGTGATCCCACAGGGCTAGTGCTTCCCTCTCCAAGTCTCTCAGCTGATATATCTTTGTGACCCCCAAGGATTCCTTCCCTTTTGCAAGATGGATAGTGCCAATGAGGTGTAACCATGCCCTATGTCATCGTGCAGAGAAGCTGTGGCTGTCCCATCCCTGGATGTGATCAAGACCAGGTTGGATGGGGCTTGGAGCAACCTGGGCTAGTGGAAGGTGTCCCTGGCCATGGCAGGGGGTGGAACAAGATGAGCTTTTAAGGTCCCTCCCAACCCAAACCATTCTGGGATTCTATTACCTCCACCAGTTTTTCTCCAGCCTAATAGGTTGGTTGGGGACCAGCCCACCAGCTCTCTCTGCTGGTAAAATGCCTCAGCCTCTTCCAAGATGCCACAATTTGTCCCGAGATGCCACTCAGCTTGTTCTCAGAGCTGGCATTTTGAGGGAACAGCATGAAGTTGTGTCAGGGGAGGTTTAAGTTGGATACCAGGAAAATATTCTTCCCCCAGAGGTGTTTGGGCACTGGAACAGCTCCCCAGGGCAGTGGGCACAGCCCCAAGCCTGACAGAGCTCCAGGAGTGTTTGGCCAATGCTCTCAGGCACAGGGTGGATTGTTGGGGTGTGCTGTGCAGGGCCTGGAGTTGGACTGGTGATCCTTGTGGGTCCCTTTGAACTTGTGATAGTCTATGATTCTACAATTCTATGATTTCTTTTCCTCCAGGAGACTTCGACACAGCTCAGTTCACCTGAGGTACAAGAAATATGGAATTCCTTGTAAAAATAAATGTTTTCTAGAAGAATAATTAAAAAACCCAAACCCCACTGTTCTTTTCCTGCTGTATCAACATAACCTGATAGCAACCCATTGCTTTGATGAGGTCTGTGTGTTTCCTCTCTGGTTTATGGTATCGTATGATTATAAAGTTGAAACAATAAAAGCAAATCAAAGCCCTTTGATAGCATGAAAATGAAACGTTTGGGGTTTGGCTAAAATGAATTATACTGCTGGAGCTGCATTGAAGTGCTTGGATTTTAAGGACTATATTGTGGTGCTTCTCAAAAAAAAGCTTTACATTAAATTTAGGTAAATTTTAAAACAAACCATCGTTTCAAAGCAGAAAAAAAACGTAATGTTGAGCTTTGAGAAGGCAGAGATAAAACCTTCCCAATTTTCCCCTAGAAGAAGAGTGAGTATTTCCAATTAGAAGTGTTTCAAGCTGGTTGTCAACGATTTTGGGGCATTATCTGACTCTTCAGTTTTCAGCAAATGAGGGTTCTGATTGGAAGGAACTCGCCCATCTGTAGGAAAGTGTCCTATATACAGGACTAATAATGTTGGCATGAATAATTCATTGATCTTTATTACATAGAAAGGTATGTGTGGAGTGTGATGCACACACAGTCTCATCAAAAAAAGGCATATTCAGTTAAAAATAATCAGTTTGACTGTAGATTTTCCGAGTGCTTGATGGATTAACTCCAGCGAATCAACCTCCAAACTTGACTTTTGTTTGTCTCTCCCCGATCTGTAGGGAGATTATTAATATCATGTAACATTCAGTTAATAGGTCAGATGTGAGACCTTATTACAGATCTGGGATAAATTGCCTCTCCTGTAGCATATCCCTGACCTTCACAGGCTTCAGAGTTCAATATTCAGCCTTCATCCATCCAGCCTTAATTACTGTGTGCAGGGCATTAGTGCCGCTGCGGAAGGGCCAAGTTCAGGTAGCCTGGACCCTGCTTTGCATCAGCTCTTGGTAGGGAAGGACATGGAAAAGTCTTTTTCAGGGTTAGACCTGGGATCTTCTTCAGGTCTAGAATTTCTGTTAGTTGCTTTTCACCCAGAAGTTTGCCCTGGGCTCTGTAGGATTGAGGGAATATGGTACCTTGACCAGGAGTTTGGGGGTGCATTTGCAGTGTGTTTTCACCCCCGGGCAGGTCCTCAGCTTTGCAGAGCAGTGACTGCACAAAACAACTGCAAAGTTGGTTCCCCCCAAAATCCCAGGGAAGCTGGGGAACATTGAGGGTTTGGCTTGTTCAGGGGAGACCTCATAACAGTCCGCAGCTACCTCCTGAGGGGCAGTACAGGGGCAGCACCAATCTCTGCTCTCTGTGACCAGTGACAGGACCTGAGAGAGTGGCTGGAGCTGTGTCAGGGGAGGGTTAGGTTGGATATTAGGAAAAGATTCTTCCCCCAGAGGTGTCTGGGCACCAAACAGCCCCCCGGAGCAGTGGGCACAGCCCCAAGGGTGACAGAGCTCAGGGAGTGTTTGGCCAATGCTCTCAGGCACAGGGTGGATTGTTGGGGTGTCCTGGGCAGGGCAGGATTTGGACTGGATGATCCTTGCGAATCCCGTCCAACTCAGGATATTCCCTGATTCTGTGATTTGCTGTTGAGCTTTTCCTCCTCCTAGGAGCAGTCAGGATGATTTGTGGAGTTGTCGCTAATGGAGGATGGACGGGATCAGGGATGGGGTTTGTGTGAAAAACATGGGTTTGGGGATGGGTTCAGTGGCCCAACCTGTCCCTTCCCTGATCCAGCAGTGTGAACTGGTGGTTGGTGGGTGGCCCCCCAAAAAAACCTCCAAAGGGTCTTCAGGGAGAACTTCCCTGGAAATGTATCTTCTCAGTTTTACTCAATTCCACTCGTTTCACCGAGGAAAGTCAATGGCCTTCATTACAAGTCAGAGCAGGTGACATAATTCTCCTTCTGCGCTTTCAGATCTATGAACACACGAACTTAATATTAGCAACACAGATACAAATAGCATTTTAACGCAGTATTTATCACTGCGCCTTCTCGGGAGAAAATCTATCAAAGCTTTAAATCTAAAACTCTCCCATTCTTCTCGAGCAACAAGATCAATTCATTAATATTTGGAAAGCTCTCAGGGTTATTAATCATCTGTTATTATTTTATTTATGTACCTCTTAGTAAGAAAAAGCGAACGAGCCAAGGCCGATCTCACTGATTGCAGCTTTTAACTTGGGGCAATGCAATGGGAGAAGGATGGGAATAATTTTATTGGGTGAAGAAACGTCCTCTGTGCTTGCATTTTGTGTGGCAGAGAGGACAAAAGATGCTGCATGTCATCTAAAGGCTGAGAAATGTAGCAGGTTGATTATCATTATAAATTTGGTTCGTATTCGTGGTCACAGCACAGATCAGAATGAGTTTCTTTGGGATTCATGCGGCTGCCCCAGTACCTTCCTGCCACAGGTGTGTGCAATATAGTAAACACCTGTATCATCCCAGGGTGGCAGTTTGGGGGTGGTCTGGGCCCAGGCAGGAGTGGATGGAGCAGAGAAGTTATTAAACTGTGCCCTGGATCAGCCAGGCAGAGAGGTCAACCCCCTAAATGAGTTTAGCTCCTTCCCTGGGTCTATCTCATACAAGTACCCACAGCTCGAAAATAAGTTTGTAATTGACTGATCCAGACAGATGAGTTTGGGAAGAGGTGATTGATGTCAGCAATATATGTGAACACAATCAGCCTGGCCCAGAATACTAATTTTACAGCCTTTAGCAGCACAGAGCTGCTGCTCACACATTTTGGGTAAGTAGATCAGGTTCCTGGTGTCCAGCTCCAGCTGTCGCCTTGAGCTTCTGCTTTTTCCTGCCTTGGAAGCAGTGTGGGATCAGGAGTTGCCAAGTCTGTGGTGTTCTGTTGGCATTAAGCTGTGGTTTAGCTCTTCAGGTCTAGATGCCTCCAAGCTTTTCAACATGCTCTTACCTTTAAGCTTGTGAGTAGTTGGGCTGACCTTGGCGTAATCTGTCCCAGATGTCAGGAGTGTTTGAGGACTGTGCTAAATCAGGCCAGATGCAGGACTAGGAAGTTAAGCTCATGTTGGAAAGCTGGAGGCAGTGGGGACTGCAAGCTTAAGAGATTTAGATAGACTTGTGCAGAAGAGCAGCCTTCCACACGCTTCATTGTGCAAAGCCATTTGCTGAGCCACACTGAAATGGCACAGACACAAACTCCAGAATTATCACTGAGGTCCTTATTGGTAGCAGGACTTGGAAATGTCAATGCTTTCCATCAAGTGGGGCTGTTTGGTCATGGGAGCTGCATCCAACTGGGGCTCTACTGTCTCTAGTCCCTAGGTCCCCAAGGGCTGGCACCCTCACTGGGTCACAGCATCTTCACCAGGCTTGGGAAATCAATCTGAGTCAGCTAAAGCAAAGCCTCCTGCTCCCTGGGGTCTGGAAAGGGCTGAATGGCAGTAGTAGGATGGATAAAAGGGAAAAATCCACGTTTCACCACTCTTGGTGCTTTTCATAACATCAGAGACATCACAGACAAAATTACAGTTTAGTCACTTTGCTGCAAGAGCAAAATTAAGTGCTGGTGATTCTTCACCTTGAGGAGCAGTGTAAAGGAGCCGTTTCCCTTTATATTTTCTGGATAATTAGATTAATGGTGCACTCGGGGTGAGTTTTAATGTCTGAAGGCTGTGTGAGATCACTGCCATTCCTTGCTTTAGCACTGAAGTGCTCGGAGCCTGGGATGTGTGGCGAAGTCCAGGGCTGTAGCCTGGCTCCCCTGAATAAAGCAGCAAAGGTCTCTATACAGCCATCATGAGAAGGTGTGGAGTTGCCAGAGGCAATGTAGCATTCCCCCTGGATCTTACATTGTTTGGAAACACCTTGTTTCTCTGGGATGTTCTGTGAAAGACCCGAGGGAGCAGCAGAAAACAGGGACAGATTCACAAGGATGGTTGTGGGGTTGAGGTACAGGGGGATGAAGTTTCCCCTCCTTTCCCAGCCTGGTGCATCTCCCTTGCCTAGTGCCCCAGCTGATGTGCTCAAGCAGTGAGCAGTGTCATGCTGAGCTGCCTTCATGTGTCCCTGGCCTGCAAACACCACGTTTGTGGCCCCTGCCCATGGAAATGACCTCTCTGAGCAGCAGTGATGGGTGCAATGGCTGTGAGGGGAGAGGAGCATTTTGTTTCTTTATCAGCTCCTTCACTGAAACCTTTGGCTGACACAGGCCTTGGAGTCATGTGTGTGGTGAATGCCTGTATGGATGTTGTCTCCTTTATTCTCCCTTTGAGTGTCCTGCCTTGGGGCCAGGGTTGGGATCATAGAA
>NW_008691985.1:117207-132141 GCF_000695815.1 Acanthisitta chloris
ACTTCCAGGGATGGTGACTCCACCACCTCCTTGGGCAATATTCCAGTGCCTGAACACACTAACAGGGAAAACATTTCTCCTAACATCTAATCTTCCTCTGCCCTGTCTCAGGTCAAGGCCATTACCTCCAGTCCTCTCCCTGCAGCCATGCCAGGAGAGACATCCCCCACCTCTCTACAACTCCCTTTCAGGACAGCCCTGGGACAAGAGACACAAGGTGTCAGGCTTTGTTAGAGCTGTCCCAGACACACAGTTTTCCACCAGTGATGTGTTTCATCATAGAGTGCCCTTTCCAGGGGATAATTACCCATCCAGTTGCTGGAGATATTTTCCTTCCCCTACCCTCTTGCTCCTCCCCAGCTCAGCACTGGGACAGGTTTCTCCTGCCTGTCCTGCCCTCTCAAAGCTCTCTGCAATGCTTGCCATGACTCCAAGCCTGTCCCTACCTCAAGGTGCTCCTTCCACCTCTGCACCTCTTTAACTCTCCACTCTTTTGCCTTGTCTTCCTCACTGGCAGGTTATGAAAAAGCCACGGAAATCGAATTCCATTTAAAGGCATCCACTAAGAGAGGATTTTTTTATAATCCTCCTTCTCCTTCTCTCCTCCTTGAAATGAAGTTTCTTGCACTGCTCATTAGATGATAAGTGAATACAGAAAACCCTTTGAGCGAAGGTAATTCCTGGCGCAGGGAACAGGGCACTGGTGCTAACTCCACATTTATGAATGCAAACGAGTCCAGGTGGCCTGTGGGGATGCTTTGTCAGTCCTTTTATCTCCAAAACCAAAGTTCAAACTGACTTCCTGAGTCAAGAATCATCAAATTATCCTGCTGTAAGAATTCTCAAATGCCATGGGTGGAGGTGGGGGGAGATCTGCATCTCCCAGCTCGGAACTGGTCTCTGCATGTATGGGGGAAATGAAAGAGCCCCTCAATCTCAGGGTGCTGTTCAAGGTGCTGCAGTCCTATAACTGATGGAATATATACTGCTCCAACAGGGAAGGTCCTCATGCCTCAAATGGAAATCCATAATAATGCTACTAATAATAGCAACTCAGTGTACTTTGCTGTACTTTTGGAGATGAAATGTGATCTCCAGAACTCAAAGTGCTTTGGAGACAATTAACCAAGACCCACAGATGCTTTTAACATCAAATTTGCCTTTATTGCAAATCAAATGAGTTGTGGCTTGAGGAGTTGTAACTTGAGGGCTGCCCCTCAAGTTGGTGCTTGGAGATGGAGCTTTATCAGAGCACCATCAGCACCCCAAACCCATGGAGTGTAGGAACACAGGTAACTCTAACAGATTTGGCTGATGGTGCAAACAGGCTGGAATTCAAGTGAGTGGATGTTTTAGGTGCCAGCACAACCGTGGACATGGGCTAAAGCTGCCCAGGTGCCTGGCCATGCTTGCCTGGGGTGTTTTGAGGTGTTTGCAGGATCTGACATTAAGAACTGCAGATGTGTAGGATTGGGGCACTTGTATGTGGTTTTGGAGCAATTAATCTCTGGAACATCATCCCTGTACACAGAGCTGAGTTTCCTTCAGGGTACAGGTACCCCAAAACAGTCAGCCATGCTGCAGCAGAGAGAAAACCTTCACACAGGCTGCACATTTCCATATAAAAACAGAGGCACAGAAGTGCCAAGCGCTGGATAAATAAAACAGAGCTCCACAGGGCAGGGAAGTGACACCAGAGAAGGAGAAATACAACTGGTGTGACTGCCAGCACATCTGTTCCAGTTACCTCCCACCAAGGAGACACAACACCCCATTGCCAGCACCTTCCTTGGCACAAGCCACTCTGCCAAATATCATCAGCGTTCTGGAGATCTGGATTTAATTGTGGCACCAGTTAACAATCCAGTTTACAGGCAGTTTGCTGTATCTTTTTATGGATTTTAAATTTCATCCCTTTTTTAGTAGCTCTTCCTGCAGAGACAAATCACTGCAGTGTTGTTGGGGACTAGAATAGCTCCTGATGCCTTTTTAGCTGAGTACCAGAATGGCAACGACATCTTTGCCCACCCAGTTGTTGATTCAAACAGCTCCTGAACATGCCTCACCTGAAGCAGGTGGAAACCTTCCAGGGGCTGAAAGGAGAGCTCAGCCTCTGTTCCCTTGTAATATTTGGATATTTGTATTCCCAAGCAGGATGCCAGTGTAGAGGCTTGGGCAATCCTAGGTAATGCAGAGAGGTCCACGTTGCTTCCACTGCTGCATGCCAATGTGGAGCAAGAACTGGAGGATGCTTCTCTTTCCATCCAACCCTCCCTCCAGCAGGTGTCTTCCACAATCTCCCAGCACTGCCTAAAGGTGCAGGACCCTATTTAATTAAGTAATGAGAATTGAATATGATAGCTACAAGCAGTGGCTAATTAAAAGGAGGGGAACTGCAAATGAGAAGTGCCATGAATTCAGGGAAAGTCAATCACATTAGAGCATCTCATCAGCCCTTCAAATGGGCCTGATCTTGCTGCTTAACCCTTTGTATCAGCAGACTGTGCCCAGGTTCAGGGGAAGATGCTGCAGGGACACATCGTGGGGAAAGGCAACTTTTGGTACTCCAGAGATAAGTGGCCACCCCAGTGCTTTAATCCTCTACTGAGCACAGCCAGCCCCATGTGTCCTTCCATCTCTGCAGGTGCTCACCTGACTACAGGCAGGGCCCTTCTTCCTTTAAATCCTCACCAAAGAGCACGGCAGCAGCACCCACCAGAAGAGGAGGAAGAAAAATCTCATTTAATCAAAGAGAATATTAAATCTAAGCTTTTTGTATAGCAACCAACAGGCCTCAGATGGAGAAATCCCCTCCGCTGGCAGGGGAAGAGCAAGGGAGAGGGAAGGAGATAAAAAAGCATCAGAGTTTTAATTAAAAAGCTGCATCCTGCCTTCGTTTGCAGCTTGTTTCCGGATCCCTTCATTAGGCTTCACCCTTTAAATGCTCGTTATCAAAGTTATACAAATTCCGCTGACTCGGGGCATGTGTTTGCTTGGAAAAGCCTTTTTGTCTGCAGGTTGGGTTCCTGCTGGGGTAGGAGTGGGCCAGCAGCAAAGGGAAGGAGCAGAATTTGTTGTCTCAGAGGGGGAAGCATCCTGACTCCTGGGATTTTCTTCCATTGCTCTCACTGCCAGATTGGCTGATGGCCAATTGCAGTGATGCTCCAGCCAAGCCATCTCTGCGTGGGGCTGCTTGGGAGCTTGCACAAGGCAGAAAAGTGATGCAAGGTGTGTAATCCTTGAATGCATGTTTGTTGGAGAGCTAATTTGGCTGCCAGAGGCTCATACCAGGGCCTGCAGCTCCCACCATGCGCTGTATGACCCCATGGAAAGGATTATTGCCAGAAGAGCTTTGAGGCTGCTGAGGTTTGCTGACCATGAATATCCCTGTCTGTGCTCCTGGTGCTGCAGGGAGCTCTGTGCCTGATCCCTGCAGGCTGCAGCAGGGCAGGGTTTGGCCAGTGCTGTGGTGCCCAAACCCTCTCCTTGTCCAAAATGCTACAGAACCTTTCACGGCCACTGGGACATATCTTAGCTTCCATTAAAACACTAATGATCTCTTCCGAGTTGGGCAGCACAGAAACCTCCTGTTCTCACCCCAAGGAATTCAGATGCACTTTAGGATCCAGAATTAAGCCCAAGTTTGTAATGTAAGTAAAAATTCCCTCATTCCCTGCATTTGCCCCTTTCCAGGTGCTTTCTGCAGGGGCCTGGCTGTGGTGCTGTGCTGGGAAGGGGCCGTGGCAGCTCGAGCTGGGGTCAGCAGCTGGGCAGGTACAGCTGTGGTCTGCAGCAGTGATAAATATTTAATCCCAGGAAGAGCCGAGGGGCCGGGGCACATGGGGTCGGTGCTTGCCAAGCTGTCTTGCCTAATAATTAGCAGAGCGGCAGGACTCAGGGTGCTCCTGGAGTTCCAGGTCTGTTTCCTTTCCTGCCTTGTTCTGGGCATCAAAATCTTGGAGTTTCCGATGCGGCAGGTGACCTTGAGCAAGATTCCTCTTTCCATCCTGGATATGCTTTCTCCATCCCTTGTGTAGGGTTGCTGAGGGACCTACACTCAGTTCTGGTTGCAAAGCATGAATGAGTGCTGGATGCTGCTTTTGCCCTCTTCTGAGATGAGATGGAAAAACTTGCTTCCCTCTTCCCCCTCCAGCTCTGGGGTGAGGAGCCCAGCTTGCCACCGGGGTCAGAGCCACCATCACCTGACAATCCTGAATTTAGGACCTTTTCTCCTTAAATAAAACCTTCACTACAGCAACTTGCTGCCTAACCAGGTGGCCCTGGTCCCTCGGCTGGGTCCCAGTGACAGCTGCTGGGAGCATGTTGCTGCAGCCAACTGCTGGACCTGACAAGATGTGTTAATTAGGATGTGATGTACCACGACAGGACACATCTAAGCACAGCAGAAGTGGCAGTGTCAGTCACAGCAGGGGGTGGGGGGAGGCACTCACGCCACCTCTGATTAACAGGAGGCAGCACTGACAGGGTGGTGTCTGCACCAGCACCAGGACCCTGTGTGCTCCAGAGAGGGTCTGGAGTGTTCAAGGGTTGTGCCTGTTGCCCTGTTCTCTCCAGGCTGGTCCAGAGGGACTGTGGCTGTCTGGGAGCAAACTCAGACAGCAGCTTTCTGCTTTCTGTCTTTCCAGAAGGAAGGGCAAAGGCAGGGCACAGCTGACAGGGGACTGTGTCATCACCCAGACATGGGTATCTCGTTTGGGTCCAGTGTCTCTTGAGGTGGGAGGGTTTGACTCACACCAGTGCCGCTCGTGTCCTCTGCCTTCACCTAGGCAGTGCTTCTGACTCTGGTTGGCTCATCTCCCTTGAGAGGAACCTGTGCTGAGGTGTGGCTTGGGTGACCTGGATACACCCAGGGAGAAAACATGAGTTACAGACCCAACCATGCACCTACTCACATCTCCTGCCATCTGCCCTGTCCCTCTCTAGCCATGCAGGATGGCCCCAATGCCCTGCTGGGATGTTAGGGGTCATGTCCCTTGTGGCAGAGTGGATGTCATCAACCCAAGCTGTGCATGTCCTGCAGAGCTGGGGCAGGACACCTACCAGGATTGCTGTGCTATGTGGTTTTTGGGTGGGTCACCTCATTACTCACAATGTCATCAAGATTAATGGGACTAGTAAAGCTTAGAGGGTGACTTAGGTAATGTCTGTGGTGGTTTATCTTTGGGAAAAGCCATTGCCTTAGCTATGGACATGGAGCACCTTTGCCTGATTTCAAGCCAGGTCATTTCTGACTTTACACCAGAAACATTTTCATTTTTGGCATAACCACACCCAAGTAAGCTGGGGAAGAATGTGGCTCTTTCTTGATGCAGCTGTGAGACCCTGGGACTGCTCCTGATGCAATATTTGTCTCCATGACTCCTGGTAGCACTGTGCTGCTGATGGAAGTTATTTCCCAGTACACCCCAGACTATCCACATGGGCCCAGTTAGGCAGGTGAATGGTGTAGCTCACACATCGTTGTTGCACTATAATTGCCATTGCTCTACAAGGAGCTTCAGATGTTTCTCAAGTGGAAATAATAACCCCAGTTTTATGGGAATGTGGAAACATATACCCAGCCCAACTCCATACAAGGGCAGAGCCACCTCCCCCACGTACCACATGCAATTGCTTCCCCTAGCTCCAAGGGAGCTCTTCTGGAGCAAATGACACACATTGCCATTTCCGTGCATTGGGCTTCAGGGAAAAGGCAGAAGAAAGACCCAGGTTTTCCTAAGTCCTCAGTAAAGCCTCTGCAGGCTGTCCAGGGTGTACCCTTGGCACATCTTCCTGTGTCTAGTGTTGGCTCTCCAGAGCCATGAGACCCCTAGAAGATGTACTAAGTTCTCAATATCATCCATGCTGGTATGGAAGTAAAGATCCCAGAAGAGACCAGTGCCATGCTTTGGGTCAGGAGCTGTGCACATGCAGAGGAAAACACAGGCTCAGTCTCCCAGAGTTAATGATCCTTATGGAAATCACAGTCTCAGGCAGTTTGGAGGTGTTTCTCCAGTGAGATTAGTGGTTAAATCATGTTGGAGCCACATTGGAAGCACCAAAGGGGAGGTTTGTCCTGGAGAGCCTGTCCCATGAGCTACACCAAACCCTTGGCTCAGTCCCTCTTGGCCCCATGCCCCTGCCCTGATGGGTGCTGGGGGGATCTCTGGGCCCTTCTTTCTGTGCATTGCCCTTAGAATTCCCGGATTACTTGGATTCCTTCCCAAAATACAAGTGATGTTTGGTGCTCTGGACCTGTTGGTGACCTTGCTATATCCCCCATTCGACCTCCCTGAGCTGTTTACACCTTCTGGTGCTCACGTGGGGCTTGTGCTCATCACAGATTGGAATATTTTCCCTGTCTTTGGTGTCACCTCTCTCCTCCATCTTTCTCACCTTGCCCAACCATGTGTCTTCCATATCCTACACATATCCCCATTCCCTTCCTCTCCACCCCCAGAACTCATGGATTATCTTCCATCAGCAGAGGATGGAGGCTGCTTGGGTTTCTTTCTTCTTTTGCCAATGGGTTTAAAGGAAATAAAGGAGCCTTGTGTTTTGGGATGGGAAAGGAAATGTTGGGGGGAGAGAGAAAAAGTATTTCTCAACATAATGAAAACACAAATGGACAAGATAATTATCTTCATAAGGGCTTGGATCCATGACAATCCATCTCGGTTTATAAAGCCCATTAGAGCTGGAATTTTATGCAAAATGCTAAAAGAAACCTAAAAATATAAGGCAATAGAAGCAAAGCAATGGGGATTATTAAAGGGGGAGGAGTGTTATATTGGAAGCAATAAACCCTGGAAGAACCAGGAAAACAATGTTCTAGTAAAACCGTAATAAATGACTTGGGTTTAATCACTTGGTAAATAACTAAGATATTTCTGCAAGTTTTATACTGGCACTGGAAAAAAATAATCCCAGCCCTTTGTACATTAAGGATTCAGCCAAGATGGTTTTTCTGGAGACAGAATCAGGGAAGAGTGTCATTTTAGCAATTTGCTTTTTTAAATAATAGTATATTATTTTCTGCATGGATCCACTTTTTCAACCCCTCCCTTGCTTTTAAGAGATCATTTACCATTAGCTGGGTTTTCTCCCCGTTCCCACTCAGCATACTCTGGAGTCTTTGAACACACAAAATTATATTATTCCAAGCAATCTTCCCACCACAGCAAAAAGCAAACACTTCGGGAAACTCCTGGAGGGGCTCAATTTTAATAATGATCTTTCCTGTGCTCGGACCCTAATTGAGGGTATTAGATGGGTGGTTTAGGAAATAGAAGCACATTTGGTGTGACTTTCTCTTTACCTAGGAAATAGCTGGAGTCTGCAGAGTGGCTGTTCTTCCACCCCCCGAGTGATGGTGCATTACATTGAAATGAAAATGCTTTCTTTTAATATCCTTCCCTTTCTTCTCTCTCCCATGCAGCTGAACGGAACCAGCTCTCAGCTTAATTTTTAAGTAGGTGGGAGGAGGTGCCCAAATCCTCATCCTGCCCCTAGCCTTGGCATGCCAGTAGCAGCCCAGCCTGCTGGTACCAGTCCTGGGCAAAAACTGCCTGTCCATGGCATCAAACAGCATTGGCACAGGCTGCCCAAAAAATGATGGAGTCACCATCCCTGGAAGTGTTCAACAAACAAGTAGATGTGGCATTTGGTGATGTTGTTTAGTGGCCATGGTGGTCATTGGTCAAGGGTTGGACTTGATGATTTTGGAGGTTTTTTCCCAACCTTAATGATTCTGTGATTCTAAGCAATTGCTCATAGTCACATGAGTTTGTGGAGACCTGATGTGAAACCCTCCCTGGCAGAAGGGACATCACCCCCTGGGGCTTTTGCCTTTGAACATCTTTCTTCCCTTCCGGCAGAACTGATGTCTTTAGGGACTAAACCTTTATGCTGGAGTCTTTAAAACCCCTGTAATATTCCCTCAGCTTTCAGCACTCATGTCTTTTCCAGAAGAGCTGGGATCAAAAGCCTCCTGCCACATTTCCTCAACAACCTATTAATGCAGGAAATCTGTGACAGGGTGTCACAGTGAGAAACTCTGTGATGTCTAGTGGAAAGTGTCCCTGCCCATGGCAGGGGGTTGGATCTCGAGGATCCTTAAGATCCTTTACAAACCAGACCATCCTGTGATTCTTTGTTCATTGGCAAAGCAGACACATGGTTGGCTCACTCTGGCTCACTCATTGTCTCGCAGGGAGCAGATCCCTGTGCCAAGCATGGATTTAATCCTCACAGATATGTCAGTTCTCCCAGGACACTCACCAGCTCCATCGAGCTGAGTGGGAGTTGCAGTAGGGCAGCTAGTGAAGTGAAGATGAATAAATCAGCCAAGAGGTCACCCCAAGGTGCAAAGCAAACAAGGTGGTTACTTCATAGAACCACAGAATCCCCTGAGCTGGAAGGGATCCACAAGGATCATCGAGTCCAGCTCCTGGCCCTGCACAGGACACCCCCAAAAATCACATCTGGTGCAAACCAACCAGGTTTTTGTTACAAACATCCCTTTTTAGTTATTACTAAGTATGAAGCTACACAGATCTAACAGCCCATCCCTATGACAGGGCTTTGCTGAGATCACTGCTAGGGGAGGCTGAATTTAAGACTCAACATATGTGTGCACCAGACCCAGCTCTGATGAGCCCCTGGGGAACCTTGCATCAGGCTAGAGTGTAACTGCAAAATCTTTGAGTATCTCCCCCCATCAGTTCCTTCCATGGCTTCAGTTTAGCTGCAGGAGCCCTTGCTTCATTGCTGTTTAGGGGGACAAGCACCCCCTGTCCTGCCCCAGAGCTTCACTGCCCCAGGGCTCCAGTGGTGCGATGTCCATTCTTCAGAGAGAGCTGTCACCCCTTTGGTGTGGAGATTGTGAGTATCTGTGCTGGTGAAAAGAGCTTGTTTGTCTGGAAGTGGTGAGATAAAGGGAGATTTATGAATCCCCCAGGCCTCATGGGTTTGGCATCCTGCTCAAATATTAATCCTGCTGCAGGCAGCTGTTAATCTTGCTGGGTGCTGGGCCTCAGGGGGACCTTATAGATGGAATCAGAGGCTGTCTGGGCTTCTTTGTGTGACCCCACTTCTGCCATATCTGTAAAATGAGCCATTGGTGCCACTGTGTTGGTCTGTCCCCAAGGGTCACACCTCCAGGAGAAGGATGGGCTCAACCTGCATCTTCCCATCAGTGGATCCACCTTTCCCCATGAAGAAAAGCCCCATCATCCCTGCCAGTGGCTGAAAATCCCTGGAGCTTCGTAAATAAGAGGGATAAGCAGCATCTTTAAAAGTTCTGGTCTCATGCAGTTGCAGAGAGAAAGCTTTAAAATACAACCCTTTAAAAGCTCAGGGCTCAGAAGGGAAATCGAAAGAAACCACTAAAATTTACTTGTTTGAAAAGTGCCCATGATTTTTATTTTTTTAAGCTGGTCCCAAGAGGTGAGGCATAAATCATGGCTTTATTTGAACTCCTGGACTGGGAAATGCAGCTTTCTCCTTGGAGCCAGAGAGCTATGGATGTTTGGAGCTTGTAAAGTCCCTTCAAATGGACTTGTGCATCTAGCACAGAGCTGCTCACAGTGTGCAGCTCTGAGCAGAAGTGTGGCCATTGCCTAAATTCCCATTGTTTCCTTATTGCTCCCAGCAGCTCAATCCCCTCGGTGCCAATCCCTTCATTTCCAGCAGCAGGACATGCTCTGTTTCCTTATGGATTTTAGTCTGCACAACCAGGATCTCTGCCCTAAATCAAAGCAGTTCTTAAAACTAAAATTGAATGTCCTGAACACAGTTCTATAAAAAAATATAAAAATCAAACCTTCTAGGTTTATTCCCCAGCTGGCAGGGAAGGGAAATAAATATATAAAGGCTTGAATTAAAATTCCAGGGAAGTCATCCAAAAGAAATATGTAATATTTGCCTGCAAAAGACCGTAATATTATTTTTATTTTTCACTCCCAATATGATCAGACTACTTTACATTTTAATAAATGCACAGTTTTGAAGAGGAGAACAGTATTGCTTTGATACGGCAATGATTATTTGATCAAATAAGCTATTAGAAGTTTTTGGGACTGCATTAAGGAGGGAAAATGGTGGTTTCTTTGTGGGATCCATCTATCTAATAGGCAATGATTGCAAACAAATAGTTATATGCTGCAACAAATGGGGAAAATTAAGGTTATCTGGCATGGAACAGCACCAAAAAATCCAGTGAGATAACAATAAGGGAATAATGTATAGCTGAGTGTGTTGGAGATAATTGCATTGCAATTGGCTGATTGCAGAGTGGGTTGAAAAATTAAAACAATGTGGCAGAGAAAGTCTCTGTCCTCTTGCTCACACCACAAAAACATCCCCTGTCAAGTCCTGCTGGGCACTCCTCCTCCTCCAAAGCAGCTGGAATTCTGCAGGAGTTTTCCTGATGGCAGCAGTGGCCTCTTTATGCCAAATTGTCCCCTAGAGCCCCACCCTGTGCTGTGGAGTTGGGGTGGTCTGTGTGGTTTGTGGCATCCTCCAGTCGTTGACTTCCCAGGTCTGCTCAGCCAGGGAGAGCCTCAATTTCACTGGTCAAATAGATCACAGAATCACCGAATCATTTTGGTTGGAAAAGGCTTCCAAGATCATCTAGTCCAATCTTTGACCCATCACCACCTTGGCACAGTGATGCAAGACCCATGGTGAACATCCTTTGGAGGTGCCTTGGCTGAGCTGTGGCCACTGCTTGAGGTCACAGGCAGGTCCAGGCTGCAACTTCTGCAGGAATATCATGTGTGATGAATCTCTGCTGCTTTGGTGAGCAGTGAAAGAATGAAAATAATTCTGGCAATTGCTTCTGGCCTGCTTTGCCATCGTGTGCCCAGCTGGGTACAGGCACCAGGCTTGGTGTGATCCCAGCTCTTGTCAGCAGCTGAGGAAACTGTCAGGCTTACAGCTCCTCCAGGACAGCCAGGGAAGGGGGTATGGCTGGGATGGAGTCCTAAAATCATTAACATCACATGCACTTAAATGTATAGAGGGAATCATAGAATATCCCAGTTTGGAAGAGACTCACAAGGTTCTTCGAGTACAACCTGGCCCTGCACAGGACACCCCCAAGAATCCACCACATCCCTGAGAGCATTGTCCAAACACTCCTTGAGCTCTGTCAGGCTTGGGGAGCTGTTCCAGTACCCTGTTCTGACAAGATCCAGAGACCCAACTGGCATTGGGTCACCCCAGATGGGCTGCAGGGCTACCCCTACCCAGGGAAACTGTAGGGGATCACTGAAGGCAGGTTTTTCTCACTACTTGATCTCCCTGACTGTGTTGCCGAAGGCTGAGGGCGGGGGATGAGTTGCTTTCCTTTGCTGCCATCCTTGTGCCACATGCAGCAGGCTTGGAGGGGCATCACAAGTACCAGGGCCAACGTGATGCTCCTGATTTTCACTGCTGATGGTTGTGTGTGTGTGCAGGGCTGTGTGCATGAGATTAGGGCTCCTTCTAGCTTGGAATAAGAGGAAAAGCCTCCCAGCAGGTACCTGGGCTCCTGCTCATCACCAGGCAGAGGTGCAAAGAGCTGGACAAAGACAAAAGTGGGGACAACATTGCTGTTTAATGAGCTCACCCATGGCTGGATAGACATAAGGCAGTGGGAAGACGTCCCTAACCTTTGGGGGGAGAGAGGGATAAACCCTGTATGTTTTTCAAGGTCTGATTCCCCTGCTTTTTGCTGGCCCTAGATGAAAATGCATCAGGTCTCCTCACTGGGTACTGTGGGTCCAACTACACTGATTTCAGACTCCGTTCAGCAAACCTGATGCATCCTGATGGCCTTTACTACCAGGCTGAGATTTATCCCACCGAAATTTCACTGCCCATCTGTCGGAGGCAGGATGTGTCATCTGGCAGGGGCACTGGTCTGTCTGTGCTGAAGAGAAAGAGCCTGGCCAAGCCCATGAGACAAAGACCTATTCAGCAGCTGGAATTACACAGAGCAAAGCACATCCCCAGCATACTCATTCAGCCGCCGATGCTCGTCTCCCCCATCCATCCCTTTCACACTCCGCGTGTGAACAGCCTTTTCCGGCACGGCACAGAGCAATTCTCGCTCTCCCTTTGCAGCCTCCTTCCATAATCCACTTAGAATTTGCAGCTTTTTTCCCTCTTTGTCAGCCTGCCTTTAAACTCTTGATGTAGCGCTTTTCCCATCTGTTTCTGCCTGTGCATCTTCCCTGCTCGCTGCCTAATGACTTGCTCTCGCTAGGAAGAGGCTGTATATTAATATTATCATTATAATTCTCCTTTCCACCACTTCAGATCTTGTGAGGAATATAATTGCTAAAGCAGATTTTAAGTTACATCGTGATAACCGAGCGAGTTACGGGGGAGGTTAGACTATCACTTTGCTCAGTGGTTTCAATTTCCATTCATTGCTGCTTTCTGCAGGACCCCAATGGCACAGTGCAGGCAAATCCCACATGAGCAGATTCATTATTAATATTGTTGTTAACTGGCATTATTAAGTTAGAGCCTGGCAGTCCCAATTATGGGCTGAGATCCTGTTGTGCTGAGGGGCTTCTTTCCCATAGAACTCCTCTTCCATCAGCTGAAGGTCCTTTATCTTCAGCTAATTCTGCACCCCAGAATTTCTCTCTTGCTTCAATCCCAGTGCTCCCAGGGAGAGTATTTTCCTCTGCCTCTTGCCCTTTCCCCAGAGAACCAGAGGATGACGTTCCTGTGCAGATAATGTGCCCTGAGATGTTTATTTCACTCCACTGCAGTGGAGTTAATAGTCTCTGTGGGTTTAGCACCTGCCTAAAATTAATCTTCATTTTGCATAGTGTGAGGAAACCAAGGGAAGTGGCTTTGCCTTCACCCTCGGAGCACGTTCCTGCACGTTGGGAGTTAATGGGACATGAAGGAGGCAGCACACCCAGTGCAGGGCTTTCCACCATCCCAGCCTTTGGCACAGGCTTCTCTGATGCTGACTGTTTCCTCCCTGCCACAGCTCCCACCTTCCCAGGGCCACGGTCACAGCAGGAAAACATGTCGTTAGTACAAGTAAGCACCCTGATGATGAACGTGGTGATGACTGTGTGGAGGCTGGGGTTAATTTGGAAATGGATAGAGAGAAGGATCCTCTCTGCCCATCTCGTGTTTTACCCCCAGGCTGCTGATGGATCTGCCCCCTTGTCTGCCTTGACACTAACAAGCTTCCCAACACTGACAGGGTCAGTGCTGTCGGGGAGCTGAGCCTGCCCAGCACTGCCTGCTGGAAAAGCCTTGGTTTGGTGGATTGATGGCTTGAGCGTGCTCTGTAGTTATTAAGTGGAGCAGCCCATTTTCATTAAGAGATGCTGACATTATTAAGGCCAGTTAAATGTCTCCTGGAGATGGTGTGCCCAGCGTGAGCTCGGTACAGCATGTTCTCCACTTCGGCTGGGACACCCCAAATTCATCCATCAGCCCTCAACACTCATTTCTGGCCCTTATCCCTCAGCTGCTGAGTTTCATTTGGACAGTCCTGCTCTCTTCCTCCTCTAATGCAGCTCCAGGGCTCAGGTGGATTGAGCGCTGGGGACTGAGAGACTTTCATTATTCACGTTGCATGCACCTGAAAATTGCGCTGCCTGCTGGCTCCCAAATTGAGTACATTAAACACAATGCGTTAAACCGCCGCAGTATGGAAATACCCAGGGAGGGCCTCGGATTTAAGACATTCCCCGGCCGAGTCCCAGTTTTAGAGACTAGTGAATTCCGTTAATAGGTGGTTGGTGTGGAGCCAGGGAGAAGTGAGGGATGCTGGCTGCAGCGGGGCAGAAGGAGACAAGCCAGATGGGGTCCAGGGCAAAGAGGAGATGCTGCATGGGATCCTGGAAAAGAGGAAGAGTTGGGCTGGATTAAAATGCAGCAGAAACCAGGTTTCATCCCCTGCCCAGCCCTGTGTTCTGCTGGCTTCACTGTCGGGCACCACCTGTGCTGTTGGACATTGCTGAGGGGGCCCGAGGGCTAACCCTGTGCAGCACAGCTGGTGGTGAGGTGCTGGACCCACTTTCCCCACCCTGTTCTGCTTGGGCACCACATTAATTTCAGATGTGAGAAGTGGAGCTCCTTATTCTGCATGCAGCAAGGTTTTTTCCTTAGCTGAGAAGAGTTCAGGGAGTGCCAAATACTGTCCCTTTGTCCCAGCTCAGTGCCTGTGAAAGGTCTTCATCGTCACTGAGCAATTAAATATTGATAATGTGAGGCTGTTGCTGCTTTGAGTTGGGGAAACTGAGGCAGAGTGAGGGAAACAGCTTGGCCAAAGTCAAGAGTTTCTGTAGCAGAGCATGGAGCAAAACCCATGTGCCCTGTGTTCCTCGTATGGAAATCATGTTGGGCTTTATACCCACCACTTGCTTGGCCCAGTTATCTCAGCATTATTCACTCTGTCACTTTTAATGATGTGCCAGTGTCTCCCCAAAACACACATTTTTCCCTAAAAGATGGCAAAACTGAAGCAGGAGCTCTGCCATTCAGGTAGGGTGTTCAGACTGCCTTTGGATTTATGTAGCCTTGCTTGTGATGGATCTCTTGGTGCTTCACAAGCTTCATGGAGGGATCTCACAGCCACCACACACAGAGCCACGTGCAGACCCTGGAAAGGTTTCCCACACTGCAGCTTTCTCAGGATCACGTTGTATGGCAGCACAGCAGAGCAGGAAATGAATAAGGTGAAAACATCAACTTTCAACTGGGAATTTAATTAACCAAGATTGGATTTAGATAGAGGATTTTCACTTCTGTGATTAGTAATACCCTGCAGGGTCTTCAGTGACCAATAGTGATGGAGACTTTGATTTACAATTTTTATCTTGAGAGGGGAACCCTTGATAATTCAGCTGCCCTGGGCAAGAGGTACCTGTGGCTCAGAAGATGACAGAGGTTCCTGCAGGACCAAGAGAAGGC
>NW_008691985.1:132211-151270 GCF_000695815.1 Acanthisitta chloris
AAAGCCAGAAGGCACCTCTGCTTCCAAACAGACCCTTTTCCCAAGGGAAATAAAACCCTTCTGTCCCCAACACTTGTGGCTTAGAGAAGTGAAATCCAAATCCAGATTTTCTCCTCACCTCAGCACCTCTGCTTCTAACCAGACGCTTTTCCCAAGGGAAATAAAACCCTCCAATGCTTCTGGCTTAGAGAGAGGACAAATCTAAATCCAAATTTTTCTCCTCATCTCCACATTGTTCCAGTCTTGAGTTTTGCTTTCACTCCTTCTTTGGACAAGCTGCCAAGTTTCGCCTTGGTTAACTGCAGTCCTGGTCAGTGCATTTCCCATCTCCCAGCTGGAATCACGTCCCACAGCGCTGCCTCCCGCTGCCCCGCGCCGCCCTGGGCTCCCACAGTAATTGAACAGTATATTTTCATGCCAGGCCTGGCAGCTTGGCCTAAATGATTGTAAACAGGGAGTCACACATAAAGGGAGAGTCGGCAACATAAAATTTTATGGCTTAATAGTAGCAATTAGAGGGGAACACGGGTACATTTTGGAGCAAGGGTTGCTGCTCCCTCTCTGCAGAGGGGTTTCCCTGTTTGCAGGCACTCCTGGATGCATCCTTCGCTGGGCAGAGCCCTCCCTGCCCCGTGGCATGCCTGGGTGCAGCCTGGGGGATGCCTGGAGCAGCACAGGTGGCGGTGGCCGGGCACACCTGGCTGTGTGGGAGGCCGAGCTCAGCGCTGCCGGGAGCTTGGCAGGAGGAGGCGAGCGGCAGCAGATGCAGCCTGTCAGCCCGAGCAGATGCCTCATTAGCCACAGCGCGTGCAGCAGCAGCCCAGCAGCAGCCCAGCTGTGCAGAGGGGCCCGACGGCACCAGATGAAATTGTTGAGTTCTCCTTGCTCACCTCTCTTCTCCCCATAGCCTTCTCCTCCCTTCCCCACACTGTCCATGTGCAGCACCTCCTCGCACCCTTCCTCCCCATTCCTATCACATCCCTGGTGCAGCCATCCCAACTTATGCCCCAGCATTGTCTCTTGATGCTCAATGGAGCTTTGAGCTTACTCACTTGGGTCTGGTGAAAGGTGTCACTGCCCATGTTGAGAGTGTTGGAACTAGGTGATCTTTAAAGGCCCTTCCAACCCACACCATTCTGTGATTCTATGATTCTATGATTCAATGCAAGGAGAAAAGGGCTCAGAGCCAAATACTGCTCAATTCCTGCCAATACCCAGCAAAGTGGGTCCCCATGGGAGAGGGAGCAGATTTTTGGGTGGCATGGGGGGTTGGCAGAGAGCGTGTGGTCTCTGTCCTCATTTCACCGCGAGCAGGATCCCCAGACGAGAGCCATCACTCATCAGCTTAAACATGAGCATGTGGTCTCTGTCCTCATTTCAACTCAAGCAGGATCCCCAGGCGAGAGCCATCACTCATCAGCTTAAACAAAGTGTAGTACAAGACAATTCAATTAGCTGGGAGCCGAAGTCAATAGCGCGGGGCCGAGCGGTGCTTCCCCAGCCAGGGGAAATCAACCCTCTGCCTGGCGCCTGTGTCCACGGGCTGCCATCCTGCTGGGGGAGAGAGGCATGCAGCTGAGAAAAGCATCTCCTGGAGCATCCCCTGTGGGGAAGAGGCAGGACTGTCTGTCAGGGGAGGCTGCAGCCTGGTTTCTACATAGCCATCTGCACCCCAGGGCACCTCCTGGAATAAAAGAGAGTGAGGAAGAGGTGGGCAGCAGCTTTAGGGTGGGGATTCTGCCCTGTACTCTGCTCTAGTGAGACCCCACCTGGAATATTGCCTCCAGCTCTGGGGTCCTCAGCATGCAATCAATGTGGACCTATTAGAGTGACTCAGGGAGATGCTCCAAAGGCTGGAGCTCCTCTGTTACCAAGACAGGCTGGGAGGGATGGGTGAGTTCAGCCTGGAGAAGAGAAGGCTCCAGGGAGAGCTTAGAGACCCTTCCAGTGCCTAAAGGGACTCCAAGAGAGCTGCAGAGGGACTTTGTGACTGAAGGAACTCCAAGAGAGCTGCAGAGGGACTTGGCACAAGGGCCTGGAAGGACAGGACAAGGGGGAATGGCTTCCCACTGCCAGAGGGCAGGGCTAGATTAGCTTTATCCCCCTTGCTCTGAGCACTCTCTGCTTCTCTTTACAGACCCACCTGTCTTATCAGACCCCTGAAAATATGCAAAGATCCTCAGATTCATTCACATCTTCATCCTCTGCCCATCCTTGTATTCTCCTGCATTCCCCTGAGCTTCCCTAACAATCCCTCCTCCAATGTACTTGTAATGCTATTCCCGTGTTTCCTGGGGTTTGCTTGTGTTTGACGAAA
The DNA here is from genome assembly GCF_000695815.1 of Acanthisitta chloris. NCBI lineage: Eukaryota > Metazoa > Chordata > Aves > Passeriformes > Acanthisittidae > Acanthisitta > Acanthisitta chloris. The sequence continues at coordinate 134,529 of NW_008691985.1, forward strand.
AGACCTCATCATTCCAGATTTGTCTTGCGTGAACTATCACAGGATTAGCGAACTGGAAACCTTTCCGAGTTTTCTTTCAGCAGCTCATCCCTGGGGAGCAGCGCTTTAGTAAGTGATTTTTCTGTTCTAGCCCAAGGATTGGATCCGCATCCGGTAGCCAAATTGAATTCATTCGGGCAAGGTTAAGAGCCATTTGATACAGTTTTAGATTAGGTGAAGGCAGCCATATATATTTCATATTCTGCACTAACTGCTGCACAGTTTCCAGGGATGGGCCTGGGCAGAGCTTATTGACTGCTCCCCAGTGATCCTGCTGTTACAAATGGATGTTGCTAAACAGGGAGATGGACCCTAAATCTTTCCCTGCTGAAAGGTAATGGAAATAAAACAGAGCGACAGGCTAAGGGAATGGCTCAGCACTTAGTAAAAGGTTGGGGTGGCTGTCAGGGTGGCTGTGGGCAGCTTCCCCCTCGGGTCAGGGGCATCTCTTTCCATTCCTCTCGTTGTCTTGAGCTCTTTCCTATACAGGACTGAGTGGGACTGTTACAGAGAAGTATTGCTGCAGTCACCAGCATGGGACTGAGCATCGCTGCTGTGTTACCGTAGTAACAGGGTGGTGGTTGGGATCCTTCCTGCCAGTACACTCACCTTCCACAGCATGCAGAGAGCTGAAGCACAGCTACGCAGGTTTGTATGTGCCCATGAGGCTGATTTGTGTCAGCCAAGGATATAGACATGGGTTTGAATAGTAGGACAAATGGGTTTCTCTGTTTTCTTAAGGTGAGCCCATCCATAATGGTAGTGATGCCTGAAATGCTCATGTGCAATCGCCATCTGCTCCCGCTGGAACGATCTCAAGAGCAGGATCCCCTGGGGCCGGAGCCCTTCTTCTGTGCACTCGGCCCGTGGCAGGGAAAAAGGGAAAAGAAATTGCTCTGAGGTCTCAGAGGCTGCTCAGGCTGTGAGAAACACATGGAGGCACAGGGGGTTGAGGTAGAATCCAATGGGTTCAGGTACAGGCATGGAAAGCAGGAGGGGAAATCTCCATCATCAGCGTGGGAGGGTTTATAACCCCTGTGCATGGGTTTTAGTACAAGCCAGATGAGTCTGACTGAGGAGAAAGGACTTTGGCAAAGAAACAAGTTATATTTAGGATAACCAAAAGTCCCCTCTGAAGGATCCTAAGGCAAAGGACATTCAAGGCCCATAAAATTCTGTACTTATTCACAAACTTGCCAATACTCCAGAGCATCAGACCCACTATGTTTATTGCTTTTCCAAAAACCCCAGCTCCTGGAGTCATGACGTGAAATGAGGAGCTCAGCTTTCCTTGCCTTTTGACTGTTTGATCTTTACTGTAGCAGGGAAAATTTGGAAAACATAACCTTTACGTTCTGCAGAGCCAGGGAGCAAATAAAAAAGGACATAGAAGTCGTTTGCTATTTATTTCTATTTCTGAAATATCTCATAGTTTCTCTTTCTTTTTGAAAGGCCCTTGGTCTCAAACACCTTTTCTAACTGCTTGGAGTGGTTTGGGGGAGTGGAGGTGTGTAAATAATGACAGGGTTTGGGCCTTTCTGTGCATCCTCTGAGCTGTTCCTTAAACTGCTGAAAATGAGGCAAACAAGAACTAGGGAAGGAAAGAGATGTCTGGAGATTTGGCAGAGCAGAAGGTAAGCACAGATCCTCTCTTCCCAGAGATGTGGCAGGGCAGAGGATGAGCACAAATCCTCTCCTAGGAATGGAAGGAACAAGTGGAAGTGAGAATGCTTGACCTGAACCCTTGTGTCACATATAGAGCTCTTCAAAGCAGGAGATAGCAGAGAAGTGCTCTTCAGCTTTGTGTCAGCAGAAGTGGCTCTGGAAATGGTGTTTGGTGTCACTCCACATTGTCCAGACGGTATCTGTCAGTTCTGTTCCAGGTGGTTTTGTAGCCAGAGTCCCAGGAGTCTTAGACCTGTGACTGGGTGACATCAAGACATCTCTGCTTCACTCCTGGACAATGTCAGGGACAAGAGGGGCAAGTGGTGCAGCAGGAGGATGCAGGGTACTGCCATGAGATGATGTAACATTTAAGCACCCCTTTACATGTCTTTTGTCAATAGAAGTCCTTCTCCTCCACCCTTGCTCCTCAACCAAACTACCCCTGTCAGATTCAGGGTCGCTCTGATGCTTCCTCTGGGACTGGCATCTTCTTCCCTGTGCTAATCCATGATGCCTCCTCCCATGGGGCTTTCCCATCTCATTTTCCTGGCCATAAACCTGTTTCTCCCCATTTTCCCCACTTGTTTACCCTCCTGTTTAAAATGGCCACAGGACTGATGGGGAAAATGGGTAGGTTTTGTTCAACCAGGAAAAAGCAATCCCTCCTGAAAAAATCCTCTGCGTCATTGCTTGGTCTGTTTTCTCAACAAACCAATTCCAAACTACAAGTTGGTTTTTTTGTTTGGGTTGGAAATGAGTGCAATCCAGGTAGAAATGTTTTAGCTTGGAGGATTTTCCAACCTGAAAAGAAAAAAAGAGCAGAGAAGGAAGCGTGGAGGAAACAAAGCTCAAATAACACAGAGCTGCGAGTCCCACCGAACTGGGAATTAAACACTGCTCCTTTTCCATTGCTTCCTCAGAGAAGCTCAGCCACTGTGAACAGTTTTGACAAATGTGTTTATATTGTTTGATGGAAATCTCCTAGTCAGTACTAAAATACAAAATTACAGGGCAGGATGGGGAGGGGAAACTGTACATTTATCTGTCCAGAGAGCAAACAGCACACGTTAGGATTTACATGGATCCAAGCACATCCAGGACTTATTGGCGAGGAGCTGTAGGCCTTTGATTGAGGATATTTGATGGCTGTGTATCCAGCAGTGTAAATGCAAAGGAGAGTGTTTCCCTGTTGGCATCTGCATAGAGCACAGCGATAAATTCGGGATGAAAGATCGCACTCATCACTGCCATACCCTGAAGGGACGGCCAGGCATGGGGATGGAGACTGATGGCTCACCAGGCACAGGCAGGAGCTGAGCTGGCAGGAGCTTTCCTTCCTTCCAGAGCCGACCTGGGCTCATGGAAAAAAAACAAACCACATTTTTGCTCCTCTTCAGAATTCAGCCTTTTTTGCAGGGCCCCAGTTTCACATTATTTGGAGGAGGAGGCAGCTTTGGTGCTGACTCTGGATGTCTCCCTAGGCCAGCTTCAGAGGAGGCTGTGTCATCTCCAACCTTTCAAGGAACCCACAAGGGCTTAATTAAAACCTAAGCTGGCTCACCGCTATTCAGATGAGACAGTCGCTCCTCTGCTGACGGCAGCTCAAACTTGTCACTTTGCTCGTGCTGCAGATCTGTGCTGGAAGGGAGGAAATCTGAGCTGAGAGACAGGCCCCAGGCTGGCGTGGGCTGAGCCCTTCTGCTGGAACCCTCGGGCTGGCAGGAGCAGGTCAGGGTGCCACAGCCTCCCTGTAAGGACAGGGAGCAATCAATCACTGGGACTTCATTAAAAGAAGCAGTGCAGGCAGCTGCCTGCCAGAGCCAGTCTGCAGGGGTGACACAGACCTGACTCCAATCACTAGGACTTCAGGGAGAAGAAAAATCTGCATTTCCTAATCACATCGCTTTGGTCAGGAGTCACTTGTTTGCAGCTCCACTCTGGGCTTGGAAGGAAAAATGTAATATTAACCACTGCTTCCCATCGTTGAGGAGTCAGTGGGGACAGGAAAAGGAGAAGCTACAGAGAGAGAGAGTTTGGGGAACGGTGAGAGACCCGGAGGAGTGTGGAGTCAGAGCATGGCTTAAAAGCAGGGTGGAAAATGCAGCACATTCATGCAAAACCAGCTGGTGGTTCCCAGCAAAAGCAGAAAAGAGGCACTGAAAAAGGACATTTGTGAAATATGCTTATTCCTGTGTGTACAGCTCTAGGGGACATGCTTCCTGCCTGCCTGTGCTGATAGGTGTGTTCGTGGAGGTACCACAGCTGCCTGGCACAGGCAATGCCATGTGCCCACACCAGGAACATGTGTAGGATGTGTATCTGCATGTGTGTCCTCCTGTGTGGGCATGGGAACAAGCACATGGCACACATGAGCTCCTGCTGGGGCAAGAGAAGCTCCACTGTGGAAGAGGTGGTCATGGCCTGTCTCCTGAAAGAAGCTGAGCAGTTCATGGACCATGGTAGTCAATGTTCTGGAGACCATGGTGAGGCTGTAGAGACTATGGTGAGGCTGTAGAGAATGTGGTGAGGTTGTAAAGACCATGGTGAGACTGTAGAGAACATGGTGAGGTTGTAAAGACCATAGTGAGGCTGAAGAGACCATGGTGAGGCTGTAGAGACAATGGTGAGACTGTAGAGACCACGGTGAGACTGTAGAGACCATGGTGAGGCTGTGGAGACCCGGATAAGACACTAGAGACCATGGTGAGACTGTAGAGACCATGGTGACATTATAGAGACCTTGATGAGACTGTAGAGACCATGGTGAGGCTGAAGAGACCGTGGTGAGGCTGAAGAGACCGTGGTGAGGCTGTGGAGACCCGGACGAAACACTAGAGACCATGGTGAGGTTGTAAAGACCATGGTGAGGCTGTAGAGACCATGGTGAGGTTGGTCCCTCTCTTAGCCCCATAAACCTACTGATCTCTGCTGTGCAGACAGGACCTTGTTCCCAGGAGTGTGTAAGTGACACTGTCCACACAAGTTATCTTATTTGCAAACTCTGGAACTTGTGGAGCAATGGGCAAAAGACGCAGAGCTAAGTGTAAAGTGACAGCTAAATTTAGACCATGTGGGAGAGGAAATAGGAAAAGAAAACCACCAAAAATGAGACAAAACCCTTTGTGAAAAAAAATGGCCATCTTTAAAAAATGGGAGTGAGGGAAGAAAGGCCAAGAGCGAGATAAAACAACTAAGGCAGGAAGATAAAATGAGAAGTTTATTTACTCCCCCAAGGAGTTGAGACCTGCCAGAGGAGCTCCTGGGTAACTGATCTCAGTTTTCACACTGGACGCTGCCTGAGGCCACACTCATAGCTCAGCTCAGTGCCAAACTGTGCTGGGATACCCATGGGTGGTGCTGGGACATCCTTGGGTGGTGCTGGCATAGGGCTGCAGTGCTGGCACCAACACAGGGGCTGGCAAGAGACAAAGAGCTTTAAGTGTTCAAGGCCAGGTTGGATGATGGAAGGTGTCCCTATCCTTGCAGAGAGGGTGGAACTGGATGATCTCTAAGGTCCCTTCCAACCCAATCCACTCTGGGATTCTGTGATATCCAGTACCACATCTTGGTGAATGTGATGAGCAAAATGGACAATCAGGACTGGAAAATGAGGACTCCTGCATGGTGGGTCCTGCCCAGGGTGATGCTGTGAGTGCACCACACATCCCAGCCCTCCATCCTGCTGTCACTGATCACTCTCCAAGGAGATCCCAGCTGCTCTCCACGCTCCATCTGCAGCCTCCAAACAGCCACTGCAGGGGAGAAAATAAAACACTGAGTTCAAGAGGGGGAGGGAAAAATGATTTTAAAAAAAATCAGCTCTTCTGGCATCCCATAAATCTCAATTTATTTGTCCTTTTCTTTTTATACAAGCGTGAAGGGAAGCAGAGCCATGTGTGCAGAGCCTCCCTGGGGACCATGTCAACATGGTGGGGGATGTTCTAGGCAAGATGCCTTCAGCCCTCAGCCACCTGTGGTGAGGGGAATGGGCTCTGGGGAGTTTAATTGAAGTTTTACCCTCAGGTGTTTTTGGGTAGGGTCATTCACAGGTGATTTTTGCCCCAGGGCAGAGGATGATGCTGGAAGGTGCTCAGTGGATGTCAGGGCTCATTAGTCCTAGGTGTCAGCACTCAGCTAATGAGGGCCCTGAGGTAGCTCCTACTGCCATTCTTCTTGGCTTTGTTGATGGAGAAGCTGCTTGGGGTGGCAGTGCTGGGGTGATGCTTTGGTGAGGTGAGGAGATGAGGTGGTTCCAGTGGGAAGCTGAAGGTTTGTGTGACAGTTGACGTGTGCTGCTGTCCTGCCCCACTGTGAAGTCCTGTATGGAAATACCAATCCTGCCTCTAAAAGCCTTCAAGATAGGGTGTTAATGTGGATTTTGCTCCAAAAACCCTGTGGTCTCTGCAGCCCTGGTGGTGGTTGGGGCAGTGTTGCCTCAGGGGCGCTGGGAATGTCTCAGCAAGCTGGAATTATTTCCCAGCATGGAAACACCTCTTCAGCTAAACATCTCTCTTGTTGCTGAACCTGCAGTGGAGTGGCTTGGGTTTTATTTTGCTGCTTGGAAGAGGTTCTGTTTATCCTGAGCTCCCAGCAGGATTGGCTTAGGAGTTTGCCATCCATAGCACCTGGATTTGATGTGCCTGTAGCCGCAGAGGGGAGCTTGGGGCATTCCCAGCATCAGGACACCTTCCAGGATCCAAGGGTTTGCTGCACTCGTCTGCAACCTCTCAAAAGCCCTTGTTGAGTGGTGCTGGAGCTGCTTGGGTTACATGGAGTCTAAAAAGGTTTATAAAAGACATTCCAGGCTCAGGTGAGCACTGCTGAGAGCAGGCAATGGGTGCTGCTTCCATATCCATGAGGATTCCAGCACTTCAGCTGCCATGCAGCACCTCCCATGCACAGGATGATGGGGACAGCCCAGTGGCTTTTCCCTCCTCACAGTGGGAGCTGGCACAGACTGTTTAACACCCCATTCCTGACTGTTTAACACCCCTTTCCCCCTCCTTGCGCAGCACTTGTATCCCAGTCGTCATTTTCCCTGGACCAGGACATTGCAGCTCGCAGTACTACAGCAGTAATTACACTCTCCATCGCTTTCCCATCACGAAATAAATGGAAGAAAATCACATCCCAAGGTACCAGCACTGACCTTCATTTCGGGAGGTTAGTCACAGTCAGCTGGGCTATAATCTAGCCCTAAATTTACCCAAGGTCTTGCTGTTCCCTTGGACTTACCATGTGTTGTGCCATGGGGCAGCTGCCAGTGTTTGGGAGGCTGATGGGAAGCACAAGTGCTTGTGGAGCTATTTTCTGTAGGAGAAGGTGCCTGTGAGGAGAGGCTCAGGGTGGCTTTTGGGGACACTGTCTGCAGCAGGCAGAATCTGTCCATGTTCTTCGCTCTGTTAGTGGCTTAGAAAGCAGGAAGGTATTGGGGTCCCCCTGAGGTCAGACATTTAAAGTTCATTAAACCTCATCTCTTCCATGGCCTGGAAGAGCTGTGGCACTGCCTATACCTCTCTGAAATGTCACCTTCCCCTATTGATGATGGATAAACTTATTTCCAAAGACCTTCCCTAAGGTGTGATGCTTGATGTGGCTTTAGAAGAACATAAGCTTCCTTCCCTCAGTCCCACACAGCTCTGAGTGATGGAATTCATCCACTGGGGTTGGCTGTACTGGGATAAACCTCTGGAAAGGTCAGCATGTCTGTCCTGTTCCCTGCAGCCCCTTGGTGGCTGCATGGTGCCCCCACCAGTCTCACCAGGCTGCTGCTGGCTGCAGGGATGGGAATGTTCTAGCATGCTGGGGAATGTCGTCATCAGTTTGTTTCCCACTGTGTCACTTGGAGCACTTAAACCTTCCTGAGGGAACATGTCTTTTAAGGTTAAAGCCTTCAGGATGCCACAGTGCAGTGTCCTGTAGCCCAGGGCAGGCCTTCTCCTTCCCTGCTCTGCTCTGATGCTGTGGTGGAGGGTGGTCCAACATTTCTGGATGTTCCTTAGGGAACCTGACAGCCTTCCTGTTGCAAAGCATCTCAGTCTCCTCTTTCCAAAGCTGTTCCTGTGTTGTGCTGCCCAAGAGGGTGGCTGTGGGGTCTGTGTAGACTGGACAGCTGTCCTCTGTACCCCCCCTGTACATTGTACCCCAGCTCTGTAAGCTGTCCTGGGAGTGAGTAGATATCCCCTCTTGCTGTGGAAGAGGGAGGAGGATGTTTCCTGCATTCTCTATGAAGATATTTAGGGAACATTGAGGTGCAAACCACTATCTTGATCCCTTGTATCTCCAGTTGAATTCCTTCAGCTGCTGCACCACAAGGTGCAGGGCAAGAACTGGATCCTGGTATCCTTATTCTCTAGACTTGCTCTATGCCTCTCACTTGCTGCCTTTGAAAGAGGAGGAGGGGGGAATAGATGGCGATGAGAATTGTGTTCAGCTATTTTATTTAAGTCATAATCATTTCTAATCTAAATGTGCAGGGACTGTATTACACAGCCCAATCAGTCACCTAGATTGTCCTGTGGTTTCAGCTAAGTGAGAAGTAAAAGCTATCCAGTGGCAGAAATATGGGAAATTAGCATCTTAGAGGCTGTGCACCTTCTCTAATGACAGGACAGCCCTGGGAGCTGCACTTTGGTGGTTTATCCAGAGCAAACCTCGTGGTAGGGATGTATCCCTGGGGGGATGGGAATGGCAGAAGGAACAACTGGTCTATGGAGTAATGACTTGCTCCAAGCCTAGATGGAGGAGGTGTGCAGCCTTCTGTCCTCACTGCAGGCAGGGATGACAGTATGGTCCCCTGTGGGGTACCCACAAATGGAGAATCCCAGAATGGTTTGGTTGGAAAGACCTTAGAGACCATCAAGTTCCACCCTCTGCCATGGGCAGGGACACCTTCCACTAGCCCAGGTTACTCCAAGCCCCATCCAACCTGGCCTGGAATAGTGACAGAAATCCTCAGGCAGCAAGAGTGTCTTAGGCAAGTGTTTCATGTGGGCAGATCACAGGAGGTTTGTGTGACCCAAAATGCTTCTCTTCTCTTCCTGAGTGAGCCCTGCAGCACCATCACTGGGATCCATCCCTAGACATTCAGAGCAGAGCTGGAGAAATTGGGGCCGCAGGTTTTCCTCTTGTGCCCTTGAGTCTCTGCATGCTTGTCATTCTTTAATACAGATTGTTGTCCCTCGACCCACCCCAGGAGGGCTGAGTCCCCGTAGTGAGGGGATTTGCATGCCTGAGGAGCTGCTGGCAGTGTCCTCATGTGCTGCAGGACTCTCCTCTGGGAAGTCCCTGAGCTGGCCAAGGGAAGGACGCTGTTAGGGAAGTTGGAATCCCTCCAGCATCTCTGATCACCTCATGTTTGTTCCCTCAGTGTTTGCCAAAAGCACCCTTATTTATTTCATCAGCTAAATGCTGCAAACCAGATGCCTGACTTCCATCAAGGCATTTAATGATGATGATCATTGCTTCCTCTAATGCAGTGTCTCCTAGTGAGAGACGATGCCAGAGCAGTGCACAGCTGTTGACCAATGGGTGCCTGTCTGTTTTCTCCAGTATTTTATGGTACTGAGCTAGTTTTTGTGCTAGGCCTCCTTTTGGTTTTTTTCTTTTTCTTTTTGCTCTGCTGAGTTGCAGAAAGTTCTGAGGTGGAATGTGGCAGCTGTTCAATAGCACAGGAGCCTGGGGAGGCTGATGAGCTCAGGGAGTGAGGAGACCCTCCTGCTCTTCTGTATTGCTTCAGAATGTTTCATGCCTTCTAAAAAAGTGATCCCTGCATCCTCTCAGAAGCAGGGAAAGGATGTGGCTGCTCTCTGCAGTAAATAACCCAGACAAGGCTGCATGAGGAGGTTTTGGCAGAGCCAGGAGGAAAGAGATAGCTTTAGAGGTTTGTTTATGGTGCAAGAGATGTTTTTCCTTGGCTTGAAGTACCAAAATGAGCTTGAGAGGACACAAGACAGGGCACAGACGCTGGGAAGGGCAGACATTGGGAGTGCTGGGATAACCTGGCACAGGAAAGCTGCTCAGACCCTGTATTTGTGCAGGTGTGTACCTGAATGTGCTTCTGAGCTGCTCTGTCGATGAAGAATATGGATCAAGAACTTGGCTGGGATAAGCCAAGTTGCTTCATTTGGTCTGGTGGCTTCACCAGGAGGGTGGGAGCAGGATCATGTCCTCACATCCCAAGGTGTTTGAGGACAGATGTGCTGCAGCTGCTGCTGAGACAGGCAGAGGCTGCTGTGAAGGGTGTCAGGAGACCTTCAGGCTGTCACCATCCTAGAGAAACCATGGGTGGCTGTTAGACTTCACTGCAGTGTCACTTTCCTGCTGGCAGGAGCTGTGTAACTTCTGGAGGTGTGTTGAGAGCTCTTAAGAGACAATTAAGAATTTCCATGTTGCTTTGATGTTTGCTGAACACAGTGTTGACACAACACACCAGGCTACTGGGGTTGTTTTAACTTGCAGTTTAGGCTTCAAAAAAAACCAACAAAAAAACCAAGAGTATGAAATGAATTAGCAAATTATTTTGATTGCTTTGTTCATTTTTCCAGTGAGAAACCTACCCACCTGGAAAATACTGACTGGCTGCAGGCAGGAGCAGAATTTATTACCTGAGATAAATGGATCTGGGATAAAAGTCCTCTTTATTTTTTCATTTTATCTCATCCTGCAAAGGCTGATGTGCTTCTGTTCTGCTCTTTGTGCCCGAGATCAAATAAGAAGGAACTTTGCATAGGTGTGCCAATGCCTTTCAAGAAAAAGTTTCTCCCCCCAGCCCAACCTTTTCCTCCTGGAAGCAGCACCTCGGACTGGAGATGAGAGCAATGTTTAACGTGCCTTTCACAGCGGTGCCAGCAGGACTCTGAGTCCCGGCGCTGGCACTCTCATTCTGTGCTCCGTCCCATGTGCACTCTCTCTGATCTCTCTACCTTGGCCTTGTTTTATTCTCTTTTTTCTCTCTTTTTTTCCATTTCTTTCTCAAAGCTGGCTTTGTGGAAGAAGCAGCCTTTCATTTCCAGAAGGTCCCGGGTGAGCAGCTGGCGGATCTCGTATGCAGGGTGTCAGCTACATTAAATGGACATACTCAGATCACTGTAAATCCCTATTTACACACAATGAGCATGAGGGTATAAAACATAGAGGAAATAATACATTATTGATTACAACAGTGGCATGTAATGTCCTCTGAAAGGCAGGTGCTGTGTGCCCATCCATCAGCACTCTGAATGTGGATTGTCTTGCTCCTTGGAAATGCAAGGCAGGTCAGCTGTGTGCTGCCAGGCTCCCCTGGCTCCCTGTGGGGAGGGGATGGAGAACCAGGAGTGGGGAAAGGTGGATTAGAGCTGTTTGCAGCTAGAATAGCAAAGGGGAATATTTAGCTATAAGGAAGAAGGGGCTTTTTAACAATGAAGGTGCTGAGGCACTGGCACAGAGCAGCTGTGGCTGCTCCATCCGTGACAGTGTTCCAGGCCAGGCTGGATGGGCCTTGGAGCTACCTGGGCTAGTGGAAGGTGTCCCTGCCCATGGGAGGGGATGGAATAAGGTGATCTCATTCCCTTCCAACCCAAACTATTCTATATTTCCCCTACCTCTGGGCATGTTGGGATTTTTATTTAATCAAGAAAGTGCTTAGGAGATTTCTTTCCAGTGGAGTAGAGCATTCAAATCTCCTTGGCTCTTCCTCTCAGAGCAGAGGATATATTCCATCGTGTTTAGGCTGCACCAAAAGAAGTGGTTTATGTGCAGGATCCCCTGGTCACATCTGTCTGTGAGCAAAATTAAAGGTCAGTACAAGATCTGGGGGTGCAGAGTCAGAGCTGGTTTTTGTGAGTGAGAAGGATGTCTGGCAAGCCCCACCACTATTCTTCTGGCTATGAGTAGGATGCACTCCGAAACAAAAGTTGTGGTGGTTTGTTTCGGTGTGTGCATGATTTTTTGTTGGGTTTTTTTTTGCTTGTATTTGAAAGAATGGTGATCTGTCATGCTCAGCATTTGAGGTGCCCTATCAGCATCACTGCCCTGGTACTTGTGTTACAGTGATGAAGAACAATGTTTTGATGGTTGCTGAAATTGTAGCTGATGATTTCTTCTCTTTCTCAACAGCAGGCACCATCCCTCATCTCCCCTGCCATTCAGGAAATGCATTCCCTTGTTTTATCTCTGGCTGAGGTTGCAAGCAAGTGAGGTCTGTCAGGCTTGACAGCTGCTAGAATAGGTTTTGTTGGGTTTAAATGAGTTGAGAGTTCAAACCCAGGCAGGTAATGGAGCAGTTCCACTCCCCTTGGTCCCTTCTAGGGCAGTGCAGATCTCGCTGCTCCTCACAGTGCTGGTTTGGAGCTCAGCTGTCTGGGTCAGAAGAATTCTGAGTAACAACTGTGCTAGCTTGTAGTGCAGGACAAGGGGGAATGGCTTTAAACTGCCAGAGAGTAGGTTTAGATTAGATGTCAGGAAGAAATTCTTCCCTGTGAGGGTGTTGAGGGGACTGCCACAGGTTGTCCAGAGAAGCTGTGGCAGTTCCATCCCTGGGAGTGCTCCAGGCCAGGTTGGACAGGGCTTGGAGCATCCTTAGCTACAGGAAGGTGTCCCTGCCCATGGCATGGGGTGTGAGACTAGATGACTCAGCATTGGTGAGGTCTCAACTCAGTGCTGTGCTCAGCTTTGGGCACTCACTGCCCAAAGGCCATTGAGGCACTGGAGCGAGTCCAGCCAAGGGCAACGAGGGCAGCAAAGGGCTGGAAAACATGGGCAAGGGCTGAGGGAGTTGGGCTTGGTTAGCCTGGAGAAGAGGCTCAGGGGTGACCTCCTGGCTCTCTGCAACTCCCTGACAGGGTTGGAGAGAGGTGTGGGATGTCTCTCCTGCCATGGCTGCAGGGAGAGGACTAGAGGGAATGGTCCTAAGGTGAAACAGAGGAGAATCCAATTAGATGTTAGGAGAAATGTTTTCCCTGTGAGGGTGTTCAGGTACTGGAATATTGCTCATGGAGGTGGTGGAGTTACCATCCCTGGAGGTGTTTCAGAGGCATCTGGATGTGGCACTGGTGATATGGTTTGGTGGCTTAGGGATCACAGTGGTAGTGCTGGTGGATGGTTGGACTTGATGATTTTAAAGGTCTCTTCCAACCTTGATGATTCTGTGATCTTTAAGGTCCCTTCTGAACCAAGCCATTCTGGGATTCTATGATTCCAACAGAAAGAGCATCTTCATGAAACTGGATAACTTGCATCAGCACATGGGGAGAGCTCCCTGCTCCACGATCTGCCCTGACCTCGGATTCGAGCTGTTTGCTCACTCGTGTGAACTCTGCAGTGAAAACATATTAAAGTTCCCTTTTCCTGCAGCTTTTTTCCTCCAGGTATTTAATCTTAGTTTACAGATGAAATGTGCAGTGGAGAAAAAGATGCTAATCACACAGTTGCTGCACTCTGCTCCAGCCACTGAAAAATTTATTACCATCTGTCCTGGATTGGACAGGGCTGTGAGCATCACCACGTTAACAGTGCTGAAACCACAGCAGATAGAGTCGAGGTTGCCACAGGGCACAATGTTGAGCCTGCAGGGGCCACGCAGGGAGCTCACAGGGCTTGGTGCAGGAGAGCTGTGCTTCATAGTCAGCTCTCTGCACAGGTCAGAGGCAAGAAAAATCCATGTTGGGCTCAAAGCTTCCATCTCTTGGCTGTGAGTGTTGTCAGCAGCTTTCTGGTATTTTATGGTGGGAGGAGTTTTTTTGTCAACCATTTGTCAATGCTTTCAGGCACAGGGTGGATTGTTGGGGTGTCCTGTACAGGGCCAGGAGGTGGGCTCAATGATCCCTGTGGGTCCATTCCGATTCAGGATGTTTTATGATTTAACTAGTCAGCTCTTCCCACTTATTCCAGCCAGGTGTTGAGATGGCTGTGGTTATTTCTGTCTCCTGGATACATCATTATGTACATCCCTAATAGGTCCCTTCCCTAGCTGTAAAGGGGCACGTGGCATTATATGATCAAGTTCTGGCAGGCTTTGATGAACCCTGAGCAGAAGGCGAGGTCAGGAATCAGACAGGAACGGGATTTCTCCAGCTCCCACAGAAAGGTGTTTGGCCTCGCAGCTTTCTGAGCATCTTGTAATATCAAACTGTCTTGGAAGCCAAGTGGTTTGATTTTTGGCCTGGCTCTGCCCTCAGTGGATTGTTGGACTTAGAGTTCAGAAAGACTCAAACTGCAGCTCCTGTGATGCATCTTTAATATACAATTTTCACTTGGCTTTTTGCAAGAGATGTTTTTCCCTGGCTGCTCTTCCTGCAACTCTATCTCCCTCCAGTCCCAGCAAGAGCAGCTGAATCTTGGAGCACACAACCATTCCATAAAGTCTCTTTCCTGCGGCTCTGCTTGCCGATGTCTCTCCAATTTTTTTAAAAGAACTTGGGCTGGTTTCATAAAGCCTCACACCTTGAAGAACCCAAAATTGCTGAGCAAGGAGATAATCGTCAGCAGTGCAAGGAGTACTCGTGTCTCTCCTGCAGCAATTAGCAAACCTTAACGCAGCCTTGGCTCTCTTTCCAATTAAACTCTGGCAAGCTGGAATACACGATGTGATAATGAAACAGGGAGGTTTGGAGCTACCCTGCTTGCTATTTTGAGGATATGGGAGCTTTAGGCTGTCTGGCTGAAAGTAAGCCATTGAAAGTAATGGGCTGGACAATCTCACCCCATTACTTTTGATGGGATTGAGAGAGTGCACGCGGGAGCAGTGCGCTGGCACCGGGGGAGGCAGGGGAGCTGTTTGCACAGATCATCCAAGTTATGGCCAATGCTGGGAAAATGCCCCCCTGGCACTGGAAGCTGAGCTATGTGTCAGAAGTTACAGGGTTTGGCAGCAGGTGTGAGGAGTGGTAGCAGGGAAGGTGCATAAAGACACCTGAGCTGAGGCTTAGTCTGGTCAAGGCATATCACAAGGAGGGGAACTGCAGGATGTGGGAGGTCCCTGCTGCTTGTGCAAGGGCTTAGGCAGGGAGCCAAGTCCTTCCTTTATACCCATCTTTTCTGGTTTACCTTCCTACCTCTTACCTGTGCTAATTGTGTCTGTAGAAGCAGCAGAAAGATTTAACATAAACTGCAATATTTTCAGCTGAGACAGGTGAGCAGCACTAGCAAAACATTTGCAGTGTGGAGATCCAGCCAGCAGGACCAGATGCAGAAATTATGAGTTCTAAGGTCAATCAGGAAACTGAAAATGCTCTAAAAGGGGAGAGGAATGGTCATGAGACCAAGTAAATATTGCAGGAGTAAAGATTTATGCTGAATGTTGCAGCCTGCATCTAGTGTTGTGGGTGCTTGGTGTCTTTAGTGTCTTCTCTGGATTCAGGAAGGTGAGCAGTGCTGACTGGAGCTGAAGCAGCCCAGCCTGCAGCCACTGCTGTGGCATAGTGCCTGCATGGCCTTGCTGTCTGGCTGATGGGTTTGTTTCTCATGGTGGGACCAGATCTGCTCCCACTGGGACACTGAAAGAATGTTCTGGACAGGGAAGCAATCAGCCTCCCACAGCCTGAAATTTGCCCACTCACTTTCCTTTCTCCTACTGGCCAAAGCCCTCCCTGTCAGTGTGCTTAAAGCCTCAATACCTCAATCAAAGCAGCTTCCTTCAGAAAGGGACAGAAATGTGATGATTAGATAATCCCTTAAATTTTGTGGCTTTTTCCCCCTTGCTGTAATTGGTGCCTTGTTCCTTGGCAGAGAGTTGGGACCTGCTCTCCTGCTGCCCCTTCCATCTTAGCACCACATGCTCCTCCAGAAACTTTTATCTGAAGGGAAGGAGCAGCAAATGCATCTCCAGCTGGGATTAACCTGGAATTGCTGCTCCCTTGGCCAGTTTACTCATCTGTGATGGTTTGGTGACACCACCATGAGGCTCCCCAAGCTGTCTGGGTGCCTCAGCAACCATTCATATTGCTGGGAGGTAATTCAAATTCAGCTATCTACAGGAGATTAACCTGTGCTATGGGTCTGATCTAAGATGACATGTTCACGTCATTGGTGTCCTTCATCTCGGAGAGGAGATGGCAACAGCAGGGACTGGTCACAGCAGGTCTCCTGCCCCTTCTCACCTCGCAGGCAGGAAGAAGGCTTAAAGAGAGTCTGAAATTGCTAAGAGTTGCTAGGGAGGGGAGGAATAAAATAGAAGCTGAAGATCAGAAATATTTGTAAGAAGCCTGAGATGCAGAAGAATTGCAGCCACGCTGTGAGGTAACCAGCAAATAGGATTTAATTAGGAGCCACAGAGCAGCGATGGTGCTGGCGAGGCTGGAGCCCATTTCCCAGTAATAGGAGGCTGCAGGGGTCCCTGCTCCGACTGCCTGGAGGCTTCACTGGCAGTGGGATGGTGCTGCAGTGCTTTCCCTGCCCTCAGAGGGGATTAAAGGGCCACAGCTCCTCTGCCTTGGAGGAGCTAGCAGGGGGGTCCAGCACGTGAAGGCTTCAGAGCTGTGCCATGGGCTTTGCTGGGTTGGAGGCAGGAGGAGCTGATGGATGTGGGGCAGAGGGGATTGAAGGTGGTGACAGTGATTCTGAGGTCAGGCAGAGGATAGCTGCATTCCCTGGATGTCTCCAGGTGCTTCCCTGTGCTGCTCTCCATCCTCCCAGACTTGCAAGATGGATGGTGTAGCCAGAAACACTTCCAGGGTGGGAGGTGTGAGGAGCTGTTGTTGATCCAGAGCACAACCAAAGACGTGACCTTTACGCTGCTGTGGGTTTATTTTTATTATGTTCCTCTCCAGTGTGTCCACAATCTGTCAGAGCAGCATGAGGACTTCCAGGGCTTACTGCAAAGTGTTTCCATTGCCACATTCCCCTCCCAGTTGAGCAGAGGTGTGACAGGGTGCTGTGGGAGGGGTGTGTAGATCTCTAGGCCTGCATGGAAATGTGGCTCTCTGTGTGCCAGGGGAGCATAAAAAGTGTTATTTCTTCCAACATGAGATGCTCCCACCAGGCTTCAGGATAATGTTGTGCTCTGTGTGTGGCTAATGTTACTTGGACTGGGATGGGACATACAGGGAACCTTCAGCAGG
>NW_008691985.1:151295-160473 GCF_000695815.1 Acanthisitta chloris
TGCAATGCAACGAGAAACCTGAGTGAAATCAGGTCTTTAGAAAAATCACTGTTCTTCAGGCATCAAAATATGTGGATCCTGTGTCTTTCTCCCTGTCAGTTTTGTTCTGAGCTTTTTCATTCAGGTTTTAGACCATCTCAGAGACTAACAATCCCTCCTGTTGAAAGCCCTGCTGGTTTGTAGGAGCACACCCTGCTGCCAGTGCAATCACTGAAGATGGAACAGAAAGACTCAGCACAGCTTAGACCTGACCAATCCATCTTCCAAACAGCCCTTCCCTTGCAGCCCCCCTGTTTCACACAGAGCCTGTGTGCTGTGGTCTCTGAGCCTTTTCCAGTCTCTGGAGCATGTCCTCATAAAGGCATTTCAGTTCCCTGGAGAGCTTTTTTTCAGTGGAAGAGGTGCTGCAGGAATGGGTTTCCTACATGTCTTCCACCCTTTGCTCTCTGTTAGGGCAGTGTCATTTTTCTGCTGCTTGGAGTTGAATACACAGCTCCTGGGTTTTGGAGGGGTAGAGGAGGAAGGTGTATGGAGGAACAAGCAATGTGGCATCAGTGCCACCACAGACCTTGTCAGGCAGGTCCCTTGGGTGACTGCAAGTTTGGGTCTGAGCTGCCAAGCAGAGCGTGGGGGTAAGTGACAGACAGCCCAGGGCCAGCCCAGCCCACAGCTCACACAGAGCAATGCCTGGGGGAGGCAGAGCAGCCAGACAGGGCAAGGGACAAGGCTCACACTGCCTGTTAGCCTCCTCTGCACTCACTCTTTGTGCCCCAGTGGATGTGAGAAGCTCCATGGAGTATGTGTAGCTGTGTTGGCTGGTGCAATGCAGCCACTGGACTGTGACCAAGACAGATGTGCCCATGGTTGTCCTGCCTTGTCCCTGACTGCCCTGCATCTCCTCAGAGCTAGCAAATGTGGTCTTGTCAGCTCAGATCTCCTCCTGGTGGGATGATGTGGATGGTGATGTGTCCTGCACCTCCCCATGCATCCCCCAGTCTGTCCTTGGCATTTCCCCAGGTGCTTGCCTGGTACTTAAATTTCCCTGGAAGACTTGTTCCTGCCCTTCCTGCAGCAGCTCACTGCCTTGGAACAGCATTTTGAGGCTTGAATGGAGCAGCAAGTACAACAGGCTGTAGTGAAACACAGATTCCCTGGGAAGCCCTTGGAATGCAGGTCAGAGCCAGCAGCAGGTGAATTGGCCATAGCTCCATCACACAATCCAGGTGTCCCCCAGGGACGGTCTGAGCTCCAGGGCTGCAGCAACCAAGGAGCTTCAGAGGGTCTGAGCTAGGCAAGATGAAAGGTGTCATGGGATAGCAGCTCCTGCAAAATACTCTGAAAATCCATTTGCAGCTCCTGCAAAATACTCTGAAAATCATGGAAACTGGAAGGAAAAGCCTGAGCTATGCCTACATGGTGAGGGTGTAAAAGGAGCTGCTGCCCCTGCAGGGTTGAAGCCTTAAGAAGTGAGGGGGGAAGGAGCAAGTGCAACCCAAAGTTGGAGAGAACTGTTTCTTGTGAATCCTGCCCAAGGATTTGGGATCGAGGGCAGCCCCACCAGCCTTTCCCAATGCTTGGGTGTGGTTTTGCCCAAATGATGTGGAAATCTGTGGCTGTGTTGGGTATTTGACCCAACTCATTAGTGCAAAGAGGAGTGGGTTTGGTAGGGAGTGGTGAAGGAAACAAAATCTGTTTCTACATATCTTTCTATCTGTTCTTCTTTCAAATCAAACCCTGTGTGAAAGTGAGGTATTTGACCCAACTCATTAGTGCAAAGAGGAGTGGGTTTGGTAGGGAGTGGTAAAGGAAACAAAATCTGTTTCTACATATCTTTCTATCTGTTCTTCTTTCAAATCAAACCCTGTGTGAAAGTGAGGACTTTTACAGCAGGAAATACATGACAAATCTTTTTCCTGCGCATGAGGTGTGGATAAGCTGTGGAACTTGCTGCCCTAAGGCCTTAGCAAAACATTTTGGATGATTTGACCAGTGTAATTGTGTGTCTGTGCATACAGAGGTGTGAGAGCTGTTTATGTGAGAAGGTTCAAGTACTGACAGCCACCTTACTCTGGGGTAAATTGTCTTTCCTACTGCAGCTCCATCAGATTTCTTTACTTCAGAGGAAGGAAAGAAATGATCCAAAGAGTGACTAGATTTGAGGTTCGTGAGGATTTTTCTTCTCTTGTCGGATGCTCCCCAAATCGGATGTGTTTGTGAGAGGTTCAGAAAAAGTGCAGCAGCTGGGGAGGAGAGTGGGAATACAGACAGATTCAGGACTGAACTTTAGGGACCAAAGTCTCTGTGTTGCCACTAGAGAAAAAAAAGCTCTTCAAAACACTCCAATGCTGAGTTACTACTTGGAGGTGCCTCTTTTCCCTTCATTAGCCAGGGAACACTGTGATATCATTCTCTTTGCTCAGCAGCACGAATCCCTCTTCTTTCTTTCCCCTTCTGCTAGTTGTGTTTCCTGCTAAGAAGCAACTTTTAATTGTCTGGTACCAGGGCAGATCTTGTTCTTGGGGAGAGCTGCCTACTGCGTGGTTTCTCTACTCTTCCCCTTGAAGCTTCCAGTGCTGAGGTTTTGTAAGGCACCTGGAGAGCTGGCTGTGGTGTACTACAATATTTCAAGGCATGTGCCTGTCCAAAGTTGTTTGTCCTGAAGAACCTCCTCCTGCTTCATGGATGACTCTGTTTTTTCACTGGGTTGAAAGAAGTTCAGTGAAAATGAGCACATCCAACTTTTCCTGCCTTTTTTCCATTACGATTTTTAACCCAGAAGAATGTTTGGTAGAAGTTTTCAGGACCCTTCACACCAGAAATTCCCCTTAATGAAAATGGTACTAGGACTGGCTGTGGTTTTTAACCTGAAAGGATGTTTGGTTGAAGTCTTAAGGACACTAGACCTTCATCCACCAGCACTAGAAATTCCCCTTAGGGAAAACATCACCAGGGCTGGTTTGTTCTGGTGCTTCTGCTATTCCCAAGCGCCAGGTATCTGCCTCTCTGGCAAGTTGTAAGGTAAATTTAGGTCTGTATTTGCCTTCCTAGCATTTTTAAAGGCAAATTTAGGTCTTAAAAGAGGTTCTACACAAGGTTTCTACTTAGGGGAGCTTTCCTTTGTCATGCACAGTTCAGCTGTCCTCTCCAGGGTGGTCTTCAGCCTGTACAGTAGTAAGAGAGGAGACTTTGGAGTGACAGTCTTCAACCAGACCTGTCTCCTGAATGAGGGCCTGTTTTCTGCAAGCTCTGCTGCATGTCCTTCTCTCTTTCCAGGTCTGTGGGCCGTCAGAGAATAGCCAGTTGTGTTTTCCATCTCGGAGCAATGAGCTGGCAAACATCTCTGCTCCATCTGTTTTCCTTCATTGATGGATTCTTTAAAGTCAGATTGTGGTCCCACAGGGACACACTCAACTAATCCTCTGCTTTTAAGATTTTATTTGTGCAATAAATGGATGACAAGGTGGTTTGCGAGTACATAATACAATAAATGGGTTTATAAATGCAACTTTTCTGCAGAGCACTGTAGAATAAAATACAATATCGCTCGGCATTTAACACTGATCTCCTCTTCATTCATATTTCAGGCAGTAATGTGCCCATTTTCTCATCTTGGAAACCTCTTAGGTTTTTTAATACATTTTTATAAATTAACCAGGCACAGATTTAATAATAAGGTGCATTTGTATAACTTTTCTCATCTGGGATTGCTCTGCAGACTTAATGGTGTAATATAGAAATGATGTGCCCAAGGATCTGTTTGGTCCCCACCAAAATGCAGCAGAGTTTGGATTGCTCAGGAATGCTTTTGGATGCAAATAGAGTGAAGGGAGGAAGCTTGAATCCAGCACTCATGGCAGGAGAACTTGGATGGGAAGGAGCTTCATGGGTACCCAGAGCAAAGCGCACTGAAGAACAGGCCATGGAGATGTTTAGGAAATCTGCCGGAGGAAAGCAGGTTGGTTCCTGAGCCTGGAAACAGGATGCTGAAAAACTCCTTCACGCCTTTCTTCTACCTTTTGGGATGCAGCATCCCTAGACATAGTCGAGCCAAGAGCATGGAAAGCCTTGGGAGATCAGGATTTCTGGCCATATGTGATTCTTTAGCAAGATATGCAACAGCAAGAAACTGTATCCATCAGGACAGGAAACTTCTAAGCAGGAGGATGAGGTCTCTCTGTCAAAGTGTGTAAGTCACCAAAACCTCTGAGATGTGGTGACAGAATCTTCTCCTATCACCTTGCTTGTCAACCTAGGAAGGTGTTGAGCTTCTTTCCTTGGTGACTTCATGCTCTTGGAAGAGCTCCCACCCAAGTTCTTAGTTACTGGGATCCCCAGGTGAGATGAGGCTTTTCCAACCCTCTGCCTTTCCCAGTTCCCACATTTTGGTGTCACACTAGGATTTCTGCCACAGAGGTTGTTTCCCTTCCTGGAAAGAATAAATGTAGAATTAAACTCCAGCATATAACATGCAATTGGGAAAAGTATTTACAGGTAGCAAATTGCTGTAACCACACAAGGAAAACATGAGAAAATGGAAACAACGTGATATTTATGTTAATACAAAGTTTTAAAAATTTAATTTAAGAGACCAGCTGTTTCTGCTTCTCTTATAAGAGCTTAATTGGTATATAATAGCATAGTTAATTAAATACAAATCAATAGTTTAAACCAGCTAATTGATATTTAATATGTATGGGAAAATATAACTTAGTTGTAATATCATTAGCTCAATATTAAATAAGCAATGGAATTGCAATTATGCCTTTACAGTGATTATAAAGTTTATCGTTCTTTAATAAACTTGCAATTAGACAGGGTGAGCTGAAAAATTATTAAACAGGTATTATTGGGCTATTAAACATTTATTATCATTCCTGGTGGAATACAGCTACACAATAGTACACATTATGGTGTGTTAATAAACCCTTATTACTGCTTTGCAGCTTTAGCCCTTAGTGCACCGGTGATCAGAAACTTCACTCCCTCCCTGAGTTGAGAGTGGAGGAATTGCCTTGAAATTGCATGAGGAAATCCCAAACAATGGGAGAAATGAGGAAAAAGCAGGAGGACTCCATAGTTTGGACTAGCACTGAGAGATCTCCCAAAACAAACTTTTCCCCCAAATTCCTAGGCTGAATATTCTTTTATCGAAGACCCTGAGGTGTTGTTTCTTTTAATTGCCTTTTGCTTCATTATAAGTGGCAATATGTGGTGTGAACTTGCTTCTGCTTTGTCTGACAAGTGGCTCTTCTGCCAGTTAGAAGTTGCATTTATGCAGGTGCTTTTGAGTGAGTAAAAACATGGTTCTGCTAAGTGTTTTCCAACCAGGATACTTAAGCTCCCACTTCCCCATAGTGAATCGTAGAATCATAGAATTCAGGGGTTGGAATGGACCTTACAGCTCATCCAGTCCCAACCCCCTGCCCTGGGCAGGGACATCTCCTCACTAGATCAGGTTGCTCAAGGCTCATCCAGCCTGGCCTTGAACACTGCCAGGGCTGAAGCAGTCATAGCCTCCCTGGGCAACCTGGGCCAGTGTCTCACCACCCTCACAGGGAAAAACTTCTTCCTAATAGCTAATCTCATTTTCCCTCTCTCAATTTGAACCCATTGCCCCTTGTCCCATCACTGCAGTTCCTAACAAAGAGTCCCTCTCTGGCTCCTTGCAGGCCCTTCAGATACTGAAAAGTTGCTCTGAGGTCTCCATGCAGTCTTCTCTTCTCCAGGCTGAACAGCCCCAACTCCCTCAGCCTGTCCTCACAGTCCTCTTGGCAACTTCATGGCCACCTCTGGACTTGCTCCAACAGTTCCATGTCCTTCTTACGTTAAGGACACCAGAATTCAATGCAGTATTCCAGGTGGGGTTTCATGAGATGCCTGGGATGAAAAACTGCAACACTAGTTTTGACCTGCTGAGAAAATTCAATTGTTGCAGCAAGGAAAGGGATGGGATTATTTTGGGGGACACATATGGGTTGAAACCTTCTGGTTTCAGTGGGATCTCAGCAGCCCCCCTAAAACCAAGGCATTTAAAATTCTGGGTATCTGCTTACCTATTATAGCTTAGGTAGCCACTAAAAGCCATGAAATGGTGAGACAGGCATCAGAGTCATCTTGAAGTATTTTACCTTTTAAAGGCACTCTCAAGTATTTAAAGGTGCCTTTAGCTATAAAGATTTTTGCATGCTCTCACAAATTTATGGTATGAATTATTATAATGCAGTGCTTTTGTACAGCTCCTTTCATCATGGGATATCAAAGTGGTTTATAAGTGTTAATTATAGCACCCCTCAGGGAGGCAAATAGAAGATAGACACCCAGGCCAGTGCACGCTGATCCAGGTTCCAGATGGGAACATTTTATCTGTTTCCAGACCATGTAGCTCAGTCCTGGGCCTCCCTCTCTCCTCTAAGGGCTCAGCTGGGACTGGGACCTCTTGGGTAGCACAGCCCCTTGCTACAACATCCCTTTTGGGAGCATTTTGATTGCTGCAATGGGAAGGTGAGAGCTGGACATCTGAGTGGTGGGATAGTCATCCCCTCTAAGTAGACTGTAGCTATTGCTGCCTCCATCACTTTTTTGGCTTGGGATGCTCTGGGGCTGTCAATATAAGGAGGATGTGGATCTTCTGGAGCGAGTCCAGAGAAGGTCACAGAGATGCTCTGATGGCCAGAGCACTTCTGCTATGGACCCAGACTGGGAGAGCTGGGGGTGTTCAGCCTGGAGAAGAGAAGGCTCTCAGGACACCTCAGAGCTCCTTTCAGTGCCAGAAGGGGCTCCAGGAGAGCTGCAGAGGGACTTGGGACAAAGACCTGGAGGGACAGGACACAGGAAATGGCTTCCCACTGCCAGAGAGCAGGACTAGATGGGACATTGGGAAGGAATTGTTCCCTGTGAGGGTGCTGAGGCAGTGGCACAGGTTGCCCAGAGAAGCTGTTGTCTGCTCCATCCCTGGGAGTGTTCCAGGCCAGGTGGGATGGGTGGAACAAGGTCCCTTCCCACCCAAACTATTCCATGATTTTATGCTCTTGATGATGTTTGTGGTCATGGTCTGTGGAGACCATGGCAGCCCCAATCATGCCAGGTCTGTGTCCAGGCATCCACATACACATGTGTGTGCTGGAACATACAGTGCACATCTGGATCAGTCAGAGGAATGCTGGCTGGCTCAGCTCCGCTGTGGGCTGCTCTGCCTTGTGTGACATTGATCTAATTGTGTTGTTTTAATTACACTTTGATACCTTGGTGCTCCTGGAAGGCTCAATAGCAATCAATGAGGTTTTGTTTTCCTATCAATAAAGACATAAAGGCTCTCACCTGCTCTGCTGGCTCTGTGCAAACGGCCCCGGAGGCTGTGGGCAGGCTCACAGCTCTCTGCCACGTGCAGTGTCTGTTCTCACGGGCATCATGCAGCCCTCCAGGCAAACCTCACCCAACTTCTGCAAGGTCTTATCGATTCTAGTTATCAAACAGAGCTAAGGGAGGCAACCTGTGCTGAGTGTCCTTCAGCTGAACTAGCAGGTCCTTGCAGTCAAAAGTGTTGGAGGCATCCAAGGCTCTGCAAGTCAACACCTTTCTTACTGTGCAGATCATGGTAGATCACACTGCCTCCGTCCTGCAGAGCAAGGGGGCTGGTTTCCACCATCAGAGATGGACAATGGCTGCTCTTTACTCCTTCCTTAATTAGGACTCTGATTCAAGAAACCCCTGAGAGTTCAGATAGTTGATTCATCTGCCCTGATTTGTCTGATCTTTAGACATGTACGTCTGAGTTAGTCACTGCATTTTATGGCTAATGAGAGAGTTACAAGTGCCCCCAAAATCATCCTGGTAGGTGAGGTGAGTCACACTCCTCTCTGGGGCATTGCCTTCAGGGCAAGGCAGATTTAGGGGAGCAATTAAATTCCAGCTTACTCTGAGCATCTCAAGACTTACTTTTGTCTGAACATCAACTTTGGTGGGATTACACATCTGATTTATTTTGCTTAGATGCTGATGTCCTCCCTGGTGGGAGCCTTAGGACCAGGAGCTGTTGGTCCTTAGCTTCTTGCAAGCTGGAGCCCTGTTTAATGTTAGAGAAAGTGTTTTAACTTGTGTGTACCCTGAGTGTCCTGGGGTCAGAAGA
This sequence comes from Acanthisitta chloris, assembly GCF_000695815.1. Taxonomy (NCBI): domain Eukaryota; kingdom Metazoa; phylum Chordata; class Aves; order Passeriformes; family Acanthisittidae; genus Acanthisitta; species Acanthisitta chloris. Next base: position 159,421 of record NW_008691985.1, read on the forward strand.
AGTCTATTTTTTTCTGGGTTTAGGCTCAAATTCTGCTTCATCCTGTGCACAAGAGGATATAACCAAATGGGTTTAGGCTCAAATTCTGCGTCATCCTGTGCACAAGAGGATATAACCACTGTGCTGGGATGCCATGTCAGTGAGCACTGTTAGGGAGGGACACTGGTCTATACCCACATCACTCTGGGTGTCTTCCCTGCGCATCACATCGCACTGTGATGAGCAACATCCTTCTTCCTCTGGGCATGGTCCAGATCTGCCATTCAAACCCAAGTTTGTATCATGGCAGCACTAGAAGCCAAGGCTGCCAGGGAGCTCTTGCTCTGCTCTACAACCATCGCTGCTCTCTCCACCCTCTGCTTCACTGCCTTCCCTTCTCGGCGCTCCGAGCGCTCCTCCCGCGGCGGAGGGGGCTCTGCACAGTCCACAGCCACATTAAGTAAACATCAAAGGGGCTTTGATCAGCAGGGCTCTGCAGAGCACTGAAGCCCCCGAGGAGCTCTGCAGGTCCTCAGGCAGCATCGGGGACATGGTACCTTAATTTTCTGCACTGTGACACAGGAGAATTTGTTTGAAGAACGAGAGCTCTGCCGTTCCGCGACGCGCACGGGGACAGGGCGCGCACAGCCACTGCCGGAGAAACCCACGCTCAGATCTCTCTCTGTTTGTTACCAAGAGTCCCATTAAGAAATCAAGGCATCAAAGGCATGTGCCTCCTCAGATTCTGGCACTCTACTGCTCATGGGGTCACTTGCTTGCTTCTAAAGAGCAAGAGTCCTCAGGCCAGACTTATCTTCCCTCCTGAGAGCCATTTCCTGTTTTACCTTGCTACCTGCTGAGGAGAAGGGGGTCAAAGAGTCCATGTTGTTGCAACATGCTGCTGTGGAGGAAGACACAGCTTGTTCCCTCGCTTGGATTACAGGAGTGCTTAAGAAACAGGCAAGGGAGGGGATGGTGACCCTCCATCTCTAGATGCACGTGGCTTGGGAGCCCAGCAAAGGTCAGCTCTGTGACCAAAGACTTCAGTTACATGCCCACCTTGCTGACAGGTGT
>NW_008691985.1:160500-173903 GCF_000695815.1 Acanthisitta chloris
TGCCTCTTGTCCCCAGCCCAGTCTAACACCAAGCTCTCTTCTCTTGCAGAACTGGGGCTCCCAGGAAGAGGATGCTGCCTAGTACTGGGGTTCATGTACAAGGAGAAGTACCGCAGGATGACTGAAGGTGAGCACTTCCCTCACCTTCTCCTCCTCCTTCCCCTTTAGCAATTTCATTGCGAGGGGTGTCACTGCTAGGGATGTGCTCAGTTCTTGTTCACACTGAGGAGGAAATCCTACTCCTCCTTTGATCTTTGGAGCATCTTAGCTCGCATGGATGTCCCTGTGTGAAGCTGCAAGAGAAGAGCAGCTGTTTAGTATTTCCATACATCCAAAATCCACTGTCTCTTCCCACTGAGAGGATTTGTCACATGAGAAGCTCTTCCAGCCATTGCTGCATCTACTCATTTCATTTCTTTCTAGTTGGGTGGTAGTGCCATGACACCCTCAGAATCTCAGTTTTCAGTGGCTTTGCACCTCTCAGAGGCACCATTCCACAGCTCATCAAACTCCTGCTAAAATTTCCCTAGTTTATATTCCAGTCATCCCCCAAGTACTTCATGAGCATTGATTAATCTATAGAAATATCATAAATAATTATGAAGCATAATAGCTAAACAAAAACTCCTTATGCTGGGAAGAAGTGGCATCCTGGCTTCTGGGACCTTCTTTTCCTGGAGCAAACCCTGGTGCAGCACCTTCTGAGTCGTGCTGAGTGAGACAAAGGTTACAGACCCCAGAGCTCTGTGAGATGGGAGGGTTTGAGGATGTGTCAGGGAGAGTTTGGCTGCTGTGAGATCACTGTGGGAATGGCAAACTGGACCCCAACATTGATTTAACCATTTTGAGGGGCTTTGGTTGGAAATAATTTGGACAAAAAGTGTGATTGCTTGCCCCACTGCACTTTCTGTTCTGGAAACATCCAAGGTCAGGCTGGATGGGGCTCTGAGTAACCTGGTCTAGTGGAAGGTGTCCCTGCCCATGGTAAGGGGTTGGACTAGATGACCTTCAAACGTCTTTTCCAACCCAAACTATTCCATGATTCCTTTTCCTTGTGTGGGACAGCAAATCACCAGCAATTAGCCATGGGGCGGATCTGTTCTCACAGGAAACTTTGTCTTCATGAGAGCAAAAGATGAGTTAGTTTCCATGGAGTAAAACTGTCATAGAGGCAAGTTTGTGGCTCAAATATCAGTTAGAAGATCAAAGGTTCCTTCCCGTTCCCAGGAGCCCTGAGACTGAGCTGATAAAGTGGGGAAAGTACTTCACAAGGCTTCACCTCGTGCTTGTTAATTACCACATGTTCTTCAAACATTGATTAGAGGCTGTTTTTGAAGGGAAGGAGCTTCCCCTGGGGGATGGGATGGCAGAGGCTCGTCCGAGAGCTGTGAGAAGGTGCAGTCTCTCCCTCTTGGTACCTTCCTGTCCCTCAATCCTCTTGGACAGGCCATGCCCAGATTGGCAGGAGCACCCTGGGGATGCTCCCAGGGTGTCCCAGAGCAGCAGGGCCAATCCTTTGGGATGGCTTTGGTCTCCCGGTGGATTCAAAGCCTGCATCTGCCTACGAAGTGAGCCTCTTTGCAAGCTGAGTGTGGCTTTGTGTGGAGAGAACAAAGAAACATGAAAGGCCAAAAGTAAAGCTTTTGTGTGGGAAAGGGAACAAAGTGTTCATGTCTGATGCCGTGCAGCCAGTTTCTGGCCCCTGCAGGCTGCAGGACCATTATGTTTAAAGGTACAATCTGCCAAAAACAAAAGTCAGGGGGATTTCCATGGCTACAAAGACCACCTAGGACTTGTGTTTTCACTAGAAGCGGTGCTGGATGACAACTGCAGACCTCCAGCCTCCAGGGTTTTCGGTGGATTGCAGTGCAGATCCACACTCCGTGGTGTGTAGGCTGACAGGGGGTTAGCTGTCTGGTCATCTACAGAGGTACAGAGAAGGAGTTTCCTGCCTGAGGTGCCTGAGCCTGACTCTTTGGGCCAGTTCCCATGCAAGGATGAGGGGAGAGACAGTTTCCCTTCTGGATTTTTGCCAAGTGAGAGCTTTTTCTCCCTTTATTGCACAATGGTGCTAATGAATAGCCCTATTAGTAATTACAGGGGAGCTGAAGGAACTGAAAGCACAGGTAGGCAGTGGGGCAATGGGATAATTATAAGGTGTGGGGTCTCCATCCTAGTGGAAATAGGTAATTACAGGGATCATTAGAACCTTGCTGTCACTTAACAGAGACATCTACAAATCGCTTGTAGGTAACGAAGCACTGGGAAATCACCTCTTAGGTTGGATATTAGGAGAAGGTTCTTCCCCCAGAGGGTGTTTGGGCACTGGAACAGCTCCCCAGGGCAGTGGGCACAGCCCCAAACCTGACAGAGCTCAAGAAATATTTAGACAATGCTCTCAGGCACATGGTGAGATTGTTGGGGTGTCCTGTGCAGGGCCAAGAGCTGGACTCAATGATCCCTTTCAACTCAGGATATTCTATTCTATGCAAACGTTTCTCTTAGCTGTCCCCATGGAGAAGATCCGGCTGGGCACTTGCAGGCCAGCCTGGCAACCTCTCCCAGCAAGGTAAAATAAATCTTGTGGGTTAGAGATGCTCCATAGCCATTCCCAGTGAGGGTTTTGATGGCATTATGTTGTTTGTTTACCAGCTGGCAGGGGATGGATGTCCATTAGCACAGGTGACTGCAGATATGGCTCTTCCAGCTGAGTTGGGCTCCAGGGTGAGAAGCCAGAATCAGTGTCCATGAACTTGCTTCTGTCCATGTTAGTTCCATCAGTTCCTCTTACCAACATATACAATCTCTGCAGTGAAAACACAGGTGTGGGTGCAGTGTTGGTGCCTCTCCCAGTTGTAAGGCAGAAGAGCTGCTAGTGATGTGCTCAGCAAATTTGGGTTGGGCATTCTCCTTGCATTGGGTGCGATTGCCTCTTGCTTTACTGCTGCTGTGAAGCTCACAGCAGGGAAAGTGTTGGATTTGGGGATGAAATTAGGGAGCATTTGGCTGGGGAGCAGGAAAACTCTGCTCCAGCGTGAGTGATCTACCTTTTCCCTTTGCTGTGAGTGACAAAGGCTGGGCTGGCACTGGGCTCGCAGTTCTGCGTGTGCTGAGAGCTGTAGGGTGAAATTAAGCTGGTGACAGTTGCAGACAGAGGGAGAGGTAGAGCTGTCTGCAGTGTTGGCCTTGCAATAAAGATGCTTTGGAGTTAATCCTCCACCATCTGTCTTCATTCTGCTAATAACCCACTCAATCAGCTGCTGCAGACTGTTTGTTAACATTCAGAAACAGATACATAATCAGAAGGAGCGTGTGTGTGCTCACGGGGGGCTGAGGTTCTCCTTGGGAACAGCTCCCATGGCCATGATGGTGGATCAGTTGGAGCCCCAACTTGTGGACTGGATGTCCCAAGGCACAAGCCTTGTGGATGTTGTGCTGGGGCTGGAGATGCTGGCTGTAAGCTGAGTTACCCTGCTTTCCTCAGGCCTAGTGCTGCCCTGACTCAAGGTGATTGTGGAGTAGAAAGGTGTTTTCTACAAAGTGGGTCACCTTAGTCCCCTAGGAACAAGAAACTTGAACTACCCTGAAAATTTGGGCTGCTTTTTGTATTTCCACTTCTCGTTCACATTCATTTCTCTTCTCTTCCCAACGGCAGGCAAGGGATGTGTTGGAATGTGTATCTCTGCTTACTCATCAACCTTGGTCCCTGCCTGTCCATAGCTGCAGGTCCCAAGCTGGGCTTGCTCCGCTCTCCCCTGCAGTGGTCCAAGGCAGAAATTCAGATATCAATCCTACTCCTGCAATTTTTCTTCTTCTCTCCTGCCTTTGACTACTTGCCAGATCCAACTCGAGTCATTAGCAAGCGTCGCTGCAGCAATTATGGCACTTTTTGGCTGCCATTCACAAAGCTACTAACGGGAACGATTAAGCGCTGAGAGGTGTCAGCCTTCACCTTCACCACCTGTTCCTGCCAGCCGGTGGCTGCTGGGAGGTGCCTACAACCATCTCCCTGTGTGCAGGGCAGCAGGGCAAGGCAGCTCCCTGCCCTCCCTTTCCAGGCACCTCACTGGCTCTGGTGACCTTGCATGCAGTGGGCAGGTGGCATCTCTGTGGGATGGACACAGCTGTGTTGCCCCAGAGAGAGGAAGGGTGGGCTTCATCCTCATGCCCAAGGTTGGGTGATGGGAGCAGACATGGCTGGGGAAAGGGACAGAAGGATTTGGTGCAGCATTCTCCTCCTGGAGCAGCTAATGGTTAATGGTGTATACTCAGGGAAGGACAACCTCCCTCCCTTCAGATGGATGCAGACACCAAGTGGTGTGCCAGAACAGGGGCCTGTGCTGCAGTTACCTCTGGTGGCAGCCACTCTCTATTTTTGTGCCATGGCTGGTCTCTACATCCAAGATGTCTCCATGCACTACACAGAGCACGGCAGTACCAGCAGCCAGTGCTGCAGAGCTGCAGGTCCACATAGCAATGAGTGCTCTGCCTTCAGTGGGAGAGGGTGAGCTTGGCACATCCTGTTTGCTGGGTAATGACTGCAGAAATCTGCTCACATAAGAGCTGCCCAAATCCAAGGTTTATCACCTTTCTTTAAAGGCCACATGAGGCTGGTCAGCATAAAACAAACTTTCAGTTTTGGGAGTGTGAAGGGTGAGGACTTGAAAGTTTTTCAGTCTGAGCTGCAAATCTCACCTGGACTCTTGTGTTTGGAAGGTTTGGGATCTTATTTAAAGACACTAATGCAAAGCTATGATGTCTCTTGTTCATAGAATCATAGAATGTTAAGGCTTAGAAGGGATCTTAAAGATCATGTAGTCCCAACCCACCCTGCCCTGGACAGGAACACCTCCCACCAGAACAGGTTGCTCAAGGCTTTATCCAACCTGGCCTTGAACACTGCCAGGGTTGGGGCAGCCACAGCCTCCCTGGGCAACCTGTGCCAGTGTCTCTACCTCACGCTAATTAATTTCTTCCTAATATCTAATCTAAATTTCCCCTCTTTAAATTTCTCCCCATTCTTCCTTGTCCTGTCCCTGCAGTTCCTAACCAAGAGTCCTTCTGCAGCTTCCCTGGAGCCCCTTCAGCTCCTGGAAGGTGCTCTGAGCTCTCCACACAACTTTCTCTGCTCCAGGCTGAATGGCCCGAACTCTCTCAGCCTGTCCTCATAGGCAAAGTGCTCCAGTCCTCTTACAACTTCATAGCCTTCTCTGAACTTGCTCCAACAGCAAGTTTTGGGGGGAAGAGGGAGCTCCTACAAAGATGGGATTCATTCACATACCTCAAACATGGGATACAGGCCTAAACTGAAGAAGAGCCACCAACCCACTCTCTTTGGGATGGATCCTGCATCCATTCCTGCATCCATCTTCCATTCCCTTGGGCTGGAAGGGACTGTAAAGATCACTCAGTTCTAACCCCTCTGCCAGAATGATTCAGACCAGCCCCTGCAGTGCTGAGCAGCTGCTGTCCCTGCTTGTGTTATCAGCTGTGGCTTCACACTGGTGACCTGCAAGCACCAGAGCTCAGCACGGGGTTTTTTTTGTCTTCAACTTCAGCGTATATCTGGTCTGCATGAGGTTTTGGTTCTGCTAGACACGGGGAGAGAATTGTGTATGCATATGAAAGCTGGTTTTATGGCTTATAATTATCTCGTCCCCATCCTTAGAATAATTATAGGTCCTCCATTATTAGTAATTGGAATTCCAGTCCTTGTCATAGATCACAAAATGGAGAGGAAGCTCAACCCAAGGTTTGCATAATGTAGCTTGGCCTAAATTGAATAATTGGTAAAATGGTGAAAACTGTTCATTTTTCCCCCATTCCTTGGTGCCGGAATTAGTGAGATATTAGTGCAATTAGCCAGAGCTTCCATTTGAGGCTGCAATCATTTGGTTTGTAATTTAGAATAAATGTAAAGGCCCACTTGTGCCTCTGAACGGATTATTTGTCCTGTTTAAAAGTACCTAATGGGGTGGCTGTCATCTAAGCAAGATACATTTGACCCATTTCAATTTGTTTCCCGTTTAATCTGCTATCTGTTTGCCTGGATCTTTCTTTAATAAAAACATAAAGAAAAGTGGGCAAGAGAGACCAAAGAGGGAGAGAATAGAAGTATTATAGATCTGGAGTTTATCATAAGCCAAAGTAACTTGGAATCAAGGCTGTTCAACTGCAGAAAGCAATAAAAAGCAAACACTATTTGGAGATCGTTTAAAGGGCCGAGTGCCTGTCAATGAAAGGTTGCTCTGTTCGGCTGCTGTTTAATAGCTTTGTGGAGCAAATCTGCAGCTCTTGCAGGAACAGAAGCTCCAGGTCCTTCTCCAGCAGCTCTTGCTGTGGAGTTGGGGTTGGCAGAGAGCTGGGCAGCAGTGCAGAGATGGGGGAGATCCAATACCGAGGGCAGAGAGCAGAGGGAAGGAGATGGATTTAAATGCCAAACTGGGTTTAAGTTTTAAAAATTGTCCTAAATATTGGTGTGCTGGATCTCCTGGTAGGCACAAAGGGTGGATACATCACTACTCATAGGGCTGCAAGCAGATCTGTGCCCCGTTAGTCATAGAATCTCAAAATAGTTTGAGTTGGAAAGACCTTAAAACTCATCCAGTTCCACCCCCTGCCATGGGCAGGGACACCTCCCACCAGCCCAGGTTGCTCCAAGCCCCATCCAACCTGGCCTCCACCCTGGCCCGAAACACTTCCAGGGATGGGGCAGTCACAGCTTCTCTGGGCAACCTGTGCCAGTGCATCAGCACCCTCACAGGGAACAATTCCCTCCCAGTCTCCCATCTAGCCCTGCCCTCTGGCAGTGGGAAACCATTCCCCCTTGTTCTGTCCCTCCAGGCCCTTGTCCCACGTCCCTCTGCAGCTCTCTTGGAGCCCCTTACGGAACTGAATGGACCTCTGAGGTCTCCTTGGAGACTTCTCTTCTTCAGGCTGAGCATACCCAGCTCTCCCAGCCTGACTCCATGGTTAAGGGGCATCAGCCCTCAGAGCATCTCCCTGGACTCACTCCAGCAGGTCCATATCCTTCTCATGTCCCATCTATGTCAGCCCACTGTGCCCTCCCACTTCTTCAGCACAGAACAGAAGGTCTCTCTGTCTTTTCCTCCGAGACCTGAAGCATCCATTCTAAAACAGTGTCATTCAAGGTTCTTCTGTCTGTCAAGCCCCATCTTACTGCCTGGAGAGAACCCAGCTGGGGCTCTGGGACAGAGTCTCTGTTGTTTTGGGGGGAAAATGTCTTGTCAGAGAAGCTGTCTGTGCCTCTGCTCCAAATGTCTCTCTGCTTGACCACCCCTTCTGCCACCTGCCAAAGTTTAAACTGGGTTCAGTGAACCCTTCTGCCAGGGAAAGTCTGATTAGAGCATGGCACTGAGGCACAGTGACGTATTCATGCCACCCATTAACAGCCCAACAAGGCAGTTGCTGCCTCAGAATTACTTGGATTTATGGGAACACTTAATCTGGATCTTGCAAGTTACTTTTACATTTGCAGCAGCACTGGCTGAGCATGAATCTTCCCCAGCCTCAAGGATAAATTGGAGCCAGTCCTTCTTATCCCTGTAAAAAGTGACCTTTTTCCTCTAGCAGATGCCAACAACCTCAGTGCTTCAGGAGGAGCTCAAACTTCTCTCAGATCTCTGGCCCAATGATGGAAATGGTCTGTCCTTTAGGACCAGACCTGTGATGTGTCACTTGGTTTAGCTCAAGCAGCACTGGCTCTGCTCAGCCTGTTTATACACACAGTGGATCTCAACAGCCCATAAACACCTTGGACATCTTCTGGAGCAACCCAGCACCTTCTCACAGCTTTGCCCTTGGGTTCTTTGTCTGTCTGCACCCTGGGAAGGGAATTTCTGCAAAGCTCTGCAGATCCCTGGCACAGATTCTCCCGGGACTGTTGTGGCTGTGTGTCCATTATTAGCTGATCTCCAAAGCTCCCTGTGGGGTGTGGTGGAACTTTGCATTGCTAACTCTGCTGTCAGCCCCAATAAAGGTGCCAACTCCTCCAGGGCTTGGCAGCTCTGTGCTGGGGAAGCTCTCCTTTAATAAAGGTGCCAACTCCTCCAGGGCTCCGCAGCTCTGTGCTGGGGAAGCTCTCCTTACCCCCAGCCTTGTCACTCCTATCTCCCTGCGAAGACACAATCACAATTGATTAGGGAAGGCATCTCCCGTGTAAGCTGCATTGAGCCTTTTGTTCTTTATCTGACAGAGGTTTGGAAGGAAGAGGCAAGTGGCTAGAGAGCTCCCGAGGAGTTGTTACAGATGCCTTGTTATCTCCGAGACCTCATTGATATTTCTGTGATGCTTTGTGTGTCTGTTAGCAGAACAAGGCAGGGATGGAAGTGAAACCTGAAGAAAAACCAGTGTACAAGCTGTCTCTTTGTCTAGTGTCAAGGAAAGACTTGGCCTGGGTTGGGTCAGCTGGAAGAGTGGGTAAGAGGCAGGACCACACTGTCTGTAAGCAAAGTCCTGGTGCACCACACACATTTCCAAAGATGCTGCGGAGGGAAGGATCCCACGTGCTCTGCCATTCATTCTCCCCAACTTACTGCTGCTCTCTGCTCCTGTGGAGAGTAGAGCAGAGTTTCATCCGTGATGCTCCAGTTGTCTACAGCAGTTGTAGTGCGGCTGAACAGCTCTGCTGGTCATAAATCTGATCCAAAGCTTGGGAGTTTTACGGGAATGGTGTTGTAGTAGCAGTTAATGGTCTAAGGGTATAATTTTATCTATTGATTTGAGCAGCAGTCCCTGTGGAAAGCCACTGCTGCCTGGTTTTAAATAAATGAGAACAATCCTTCCTCAGTCCCCAAGTACTGTAGTGATCCGATATCTCAGGAGCTGCTTCTCTCACTCTTCAGCCTGCAGGTGTGCGTAGGAGAACATGGGATCACATCAAGTCTCTGCACTGTCATTTTGCAGGGACTGGAGGGTCTGCTAAAGACATTTCAGTAATCTTAGGCTGGAGAGGGACTCTTCACAAGGACATGTAGTGGTAGGACAAGAGGAAATGGCCTAAAGCTGAAGGAGGGTAAATTTAGGTTGGATATTTGGAAGCAATTCTTTCCTGTGAGGGTGGTGAGGCACTGGCACAAGTTGCCCAGAGAAGCTGTGGCTGCTCCATCCCTGGGAGTGTTCCAGACCAGGTTGGATGGGGCTTGGAGCAACCTGGGCTAAAGGAAGGTGTCCCTACCCCATGGCAGGGAGTGGAACTGAATGGTATTTAAGGTCCCTTCCAGCACAAACCATTCTGGGATTCAATGATTTATATTCATGGATCAGTATGGGAGGGATGTGGATTATCTCAGCTACTTGAATTCCATGGCCCTTGCTGTGCCCCTTTAGGTCCTTAATGGCATTGGAATGGGATGTGCACCTAAGGAGCACAGCAAGCTGTTGGGAAAAGCTTGTCCTGCAAAATGCACCTGCAAACAGGCAGAGATTGAGTTGTGTACTTGACCTTGCCAGAGCTGCCTGGCCATCTTTTGGTGCACCTCTCTGTGGGGCTTGGGCTGGTTTATTTTCAATCAGGAGGTGTGGGGACATTAATTACAGGAGGTGCAAGGCTTCTCTCTGAAGATGGCAGCTCTGGCCTTCTTATCTCCTCACCGCTCCATGCTGCCCTTGAATTTCCTTTGGAGTATGTGTATCTGTTGATAGTTTTCCCCTCTGCAGAGCTGCTGCTGCAGTCTGGGGGGTCTGTTACTTGGCTTTCCTCCCTCCCTGTCCACAGAGACCCTGCCAGAGAGGCTGCTGGCAGGCAGCTTATGATTAGCAATACCAGTCACACTGTTGACGTAGAATCATGGAATCATTTAGGTTGGAAAAGACCTCTAAGATCATCAAGTCCAACATTAACCCAACACTGCCAGGCCATCAGTAAACATCACGGGGTCTACCAGACCAGAGCCTGGATGTGCAGGTCTGACTGCCGTCGAGTCAGGAGCTGATGATTCTGTAAATCTTCCCAGCATGGACACGGTAGCATGGTTGTGTGGAAGCCTCCAGCTCTCTGGAAGACATTGCTTCCAAGAAAATGATTTCGAGTTCGATCAGGAACAGGGCAGGAGTGTTACAGAATATCCCTACCCAACGCTGGAGGAAGAGCATCACTTCTGACATTTTATGGGGCAGTCCAGGTACTGTGGTGCAATGCTGCTTTCTACCACAGCTGCAAGGAAACACAGAGTTCATTCCTGCCTGGTTTGGATCTCCAATCTCTCTCTCCTGGAAGCAGCCACATGCTTTCAGCAGGCAGAGAAGGTTTCGAGCCGCCTGGACTGGAACAACGAAGCAGTATCAAGTTCTTGTTGCTTAGAATATCAATGAAAACTGCTGCAGCCTTGCAAGCCTCACCCTGAGACACACACTTGGTACCCACAAACAGCCAAGGCTTGCCATGGCCATGGCTCTGGAGTCACAGGAGCAAATCTGCTCTGCAAATGTGAGCCGAAAGTTGCTGGGGCTGGAGGACTTCCAGCTCAATCCAGGCTGTGGGGTGGGAGCTGAGACTGGTGTGAAGCTGAAACCCTCTGGTGTTTCAGGCACTGCAGAGTCTGAGCCTTTGGTGTGCTAGGAAAAGGCTTAAATAACTCGTTTCGAAGCTCCATCCCCCACGGCTTTCCCTGTGTGTCACATAACACCATCTCTGCAGTCCCAACCCCTGAGCTGAAGCTTCTCTCTTACAGGAGCACTGCGAGGCAGCTCCATTTCACTGCTATAATGACAAAATGGGAAGAAATTGTGTGTTTCAGGCTACAAAATGATCCTGTTCCCATTCCTCAGTGCAGTGGGACTGTGTTGGATTTGAGTGAAATACACTGCAAAACACCCAGCACATTGCTGTGTTTGAGCTGACTTGGTTTTAAACCCTTCTAAAAACCCTTTCATATGGTCAGGAAATAAGGGAAATGCTGTTGTGAAGCATCAAGCTAAATGCTGCAAGTCTTGGTTTTCTATTTTCTTCCCAAGTTATTTGCTGTCTCTGGCCAAACCCTGCCATCTGTATTCACTCGGGGTGACTGAAGCCCATCAGCAGCCTTCAGGTTGAGGCTGATGAAGATGGAAGGAATGGGAATAGTCAAAAACCTGAAGGATAGATAGGGAGCATGTGTGAGGGGAGTGTGAGTGGAATCCCCTTGGCCAGGCAACCAATACAGTGATTATTTAGTACTCAGAGACAGTACCATGAACCTTCACAAAGCAAAGAACCAGCCACAAACCCTACCAGTTCCCCCCAGTGCAGCACCAGTCTCAGGGCTGGTATCTACATGTCCTTTTATACCCAGTGTTTGCTCCCATTGGTATTTACTCCTCTATAAATGTATTAATGGAGTTAATCTTAAAGCACATCCAGAGATATAACTTGAGATGGATTTTTTTTTTCCCTTTAACAAAGATGAAGCTTTTATATAGACGAGGAAAAGAGAAGGGAAGTGAAATGTTCAGTGACTAATGATCCTCATCAATATTCATGAGAGTCGGTATGCATTCCGAGATTTAAAATAAAGGAAGAAAGAGAGCAAGGCATTGACTTCTTTAGAAGCTAAATGAAATATTTAGGTTGACCTGGAGATAAGTATGCTGGGTCGTTGTTGCCATCAGCTTAGACCAGTGTTCAATCCAGGAGCTTTCAAAGGGGGAGCAGAGCTGCCTGTGGATTGTTCTGGAGACAAAGCATAGGGAAGGACTAGGGTGGGCTCATGTGGCAGCAGAAGCCTTTGGCTGAGGGTCAAGACCGTACTGGGCTAGGGGCTGGACAAATGGAGAGGGAAGTGATCCCTGCCCCAGGATCCTGCACCCCAAGCCAGTCAGAGCAGGGATATGGAATTGCAGCAAGGGGGGTTGTCCACAGGCAGCGAGAAGCCAGTCTGGGATCAGACCTGGGCTGTCCCAGGTGAGTCCCAGTCCATACCATCCTCCAAAGGCCTCCTATCTCAGCCATTCCCTGCCTGAGGCTGCTTGGTTTGGGAAGGGCATGGCCTGAAGTGGTGGCTCACATGGTGCAGTGGGCATTGATGGGGGCAAGGGTGGCACAGGACCAAAATGCCTAGTGAGAACCTCCTTATTCCATCTGCAAACATCCATGGATAGTGGGGGAGCTGATTTACTGTTATGGGAGATACCTGTTTATCTCTTGTGCTGTTCCTACCTGAGTGTTTTCCTCCTTTCTCCCCCATCCTGCTTCTATTTCCCTCCCTTCCCCCAGAATATCACCCCAAGTATACCTAACTTGAAGGTGAAATTTTAAACCCCCCCAAACACTTGCAAATAGGTGAGGGAACCTTGTTCCTTCCCCATTTCAGTGTCAGCTGGGTGGGAGGAGAAGGAAAGCCTCTGCAGAGTAAATAGCTGAGATGTGGTTGTGTCAGGATGCAGCTCTGGATGTGCAGCAGTGACAGTGCAGGATGGAGAGGACACCAAATCTTAATAGCCAGATTTAATTAATGTGCACAAAGAGCACACCATGCCTGAAGAAACCCTTCGTTCTCCCTGCCTTCTTCAGGCCTCCTCTTCTGAATCTTTCTCGTTTCTGCTTCTGCAAGTTGCCCTTGTCTCCCTCTGCTTCTGAGGCTGCTCCTTTTCATTTCCGAGCCATCCCTTCCCTGCTCCGAGTGACAGCTGTCCCACCCTGCCGAGGTCCTTCGCCCTTGAGACCATCTTTGATCTGTGCCCTGATAGAAGGGCCGAGTATTGACTTTGGCTGAGGCTTCATTAAGAGGCAGCCTCATTTGTCAACTTGTTTGTTTCGATAGCTGCTCGGGAGCCGGCAGGGCCCACACCTCCTCTGCGTGCGACTCCGGAATTAACTCCCTGCTCAAGGGTGTCCATCAAGGTCATTGCAGGTGGCCCTGCACACTTCTCTCCTCCTCATTAATCGATGTCACTGAGGTTTTAAGCAAGGTTAGATCCAGGCAGAGACCTGCCCAGGCGCTGGGTGCTGTGAGCAGCTGGGTGCAGGCATGTGCGTTATTCCGAGGTGCTCCCGGATGGAAAGGCACAGAGGTCCTGGTTGCTCATAGGGAGCTTGGAAATGGAGTCTTGGATGAGGTTGCAGGAGGTTCTCTAGGGTTGGGTGTGTAAGGATTGCAAGTAATGAAGATGAATTTCTCGTGTCAGTTGTCATCAGGTAACACGTCTGCCAATAATGGCTCCTGGTTCTAATCCAGGTGGTCAGAGGAGGTTAATGGAATACATTCCCCAGGCTTTCCTGCAATCCTGGTGGTCAGTGAATAATGCATTGACAGGTGTTTGCTTGTAGTGTTTGACCTCTCCAGGAATCGCCTCCCTGCACTGCACGTCCCCAGGGCTAGGAGCTCAGCTGGTGGCAGGGTAGGAGATGGCTCAGTGACAGCTGCACTCCATCTGCTGCTCCTCCATGTGTCTTGGTGGAAACAGTC
>NW_008691985.1:173953-198385 GCF_000695815.1 Acanthisitta chloris
CTAGACTTTGGTGTTCTTGGGCTGTTCAGGAATTTGGAATGGGTTTGCACAACAGCCTTGGCAGGCAAACAGGTTCGTGGCAGTGCAGGAGGAGTATCATAGAATCAAAGAATGATGGAATGGTTTGGGTTGGGAGAAACCTTAAAAGCCCATTTCATCTCAGCCCCTGCCTTGGGCAGGGACACCTTCCACTAGATGAGGTGTCCAACCTGGCCTGGAACAATTCCAGGGATGGAGCAGCCACAGCTTCTCTGAGTAACCAGTGTCAGTGCCTCAGCACCCTCACAGGGAACAATTCCTTCCCAATATCCCATCTATCCCTGCCCTTTGGCAGTGGGAAGCCATTCCCCCTTGTCCTGTCCCTCCAGGCCCTTGTCCTAAGTCCCTTTCCAGCTCTCTTGGAGCCTCTTTTGGCACTGGAAGGGGCTCTCAGTCTCCCCAGAACCTTCATGTGAACACCCCCAGCTCTCCTAGCCTGGCTCCAGAGTAAAGGTGCTCCAGCCCTTGAAGGATTCCCACGGCCTCCTCTGGACTTGCTCCAGCAGCTCCACATCCTGATGATAAAGACCCCAGAGCTGGAGGTCTCATGAGAGCAGAGAGGGAGAATCCCCTGCCATCCTGCTGCCCACACTCTCCTGCTGCTCAGGGTCAGAGCAGAGGAAGGAGCTGTGCTGCTGGGGCAGGCACTGCATCACAAGGCATTTCCAGACCTATCTGACCCTGTGTGGGAGAAGCAGGTGAAGACAAAAAGCCAAACTTCACTGGATTCCAGCATCCTGAATACCTTAAAGTCCCACTGCCCTCATTAGAAGGGGCTAGTGTTGCTGTTTCTGTACTCCCAAGAGGCACAGCAGTGTGAGCAGGAGGAGTGGGAGCACCACCCCAACCAGTGCCCATGTGAAGGGAAGTAGCCCAAAAAGCAGAGGTGCCAGAGCTGGGCTGTGCTGCAGGGGTTAAAGCTCTTTTGATGCTGGGTAATTCCACACTCCTGACAGCAAGGAGGGAGCTGAGGGAAAGATGTTCCTGGCTGTTGCCACGGGCACTTTGCTTCAGCAGATCCCGAGGTAATAAGGCAGCAGTAATTGTGCAGCTCCACGCGGGCTGTGATGTGACTGGCACCAGTGCCGTGCTGGTCCCTGCAGCCAGGGAGCACGGAGCAAAGCCAGAGAGAATACTAACTGTGGTGGCAGGAATGGCCCAGGGATTAGAGAGCAGGTTGTAAGAGGAGAGACTGGAGGAGGTAAATTTATATAGTCTGGAGGAGGCTCAAGGGGAGACACGACCAGAGTCTATAAATACACGCAGCGATAGAAACCAAGGGAGGAAATTATTCAGAAGGAGGGAGGACAAGGAGCAGTGCCTGAAGCAAAGGAAGAAAAGTTTATTCTGGGTCTTGCATGGAAGGAGAACAGCCTTCAGCATCTGGGACAGCTAGCTGGGACAGGGTAGCACCCTGCTCCCCTCTGCTGCCACCTCCCCTCTGACTCTCACAGAGCTGCTTTCTCTCCCTCCCAGCCCAGCTCTGCTGTGTTTTACAGCAGCCCCACCTCGTTCCCTCCCTGGCAGCCGTTTCACACGGGTGTCTGGCACCCAGCCGCCCCAACGTGCCTGGGAAGGTTTAATAAAACAGATTGAGATGCAGTTGGGCTTGTGGCTTGACAACTAGTTCCCCTTGGACAGGAACATTTGCCTTCGCTGGGTGACAATGCTTTGAGTCCGTCGCCTTAGGCACTGTGGCTCATTGCTAGTCATCTCTCCAATGAATAATACACAGGCCTGAATATCTGTCTGCATACATCTTCCTTTTCTGTAGGATAATTTAATGTTATCTTTGGGCCTTCCTGCTCCTGAGATGAAGAGATTACTTGAAACCTGCAGCCCTGCAATCACAGCCATTGGTTTCAAACGTCATTAAGTTTCATTATAACAAATAAACACTGCAATGACATTTATAAGTTACCAGAGAGCACAGAAACACAAATATGAAGCAGATAAACTGCATTTGATCCAAATAATTACTGCAGGCAATCTCGAGCTCAGGCTGAGCTGGCAGGCGGGTGCCAGGGAATTTATAGGACTCTGTAAGGCTCTGTGCTGCACATTGCTTCTTAAAAATTATGATGATGGTTATGTGTCTCTCTCTAAAGCCTTAAACAGGTTATGTTTCTGCCTCCTTGAAGGCAGGGAGCTTTTCCTCAAGTCAGAAAGGAGGTGGCTCAAGCTCAATGTGCAGCTGTTGCTGTCTGGGGACTTTGCTATCCCCATTCCTCAGGATTTCAGCCCAGGAAGGGATCTGCAGTTGAGGTTTGCTGTGCTTAAAGCTGCAAAACAGCCTTTTTTGTGTATTTATTTTTCCCACTAGGGGTTTCTATCCTCACTGTGGATAAGGTTTCAAGAGGGGAATCCTTGGAGAGAGATTTCCACTGTAAGAGAGTGTCATACTGGGATGATAGACTATCCTGAGTTGGAAGGAGCCACTGAGTCCAACTCATAGATTGTTCATAGATTGTTAAGGGGTTGGAACGAACCTTATAGATCATCTAGTCCCAACCCACCCTGCCATGGGCAGAGGCACCTTCCACCAGAGCAGATTGCTCAAGGCTTTATCCAGCCTGGTTTTGAACACTGCCAGGGTTGGGGCTTCCACTACCTCCCCAGGCAACTTGTTCTAGCATCCCACCACCTTCACAGTAAAAAAACTTTTCTTGGTGTCTAATCTAAATTTCCCCATCAAGGAGATTTTCCCATTACTTCTTGTGCTGTCACTGCAGCTCCTAACAAAAAGTCCCTCTCCAGCTTCCCTGTAGACCCCCTTCAGATACTGCAAGGCTGCTATGAAGTCTCCATGCCACCCTGATCAATAATAATGAATTTCCTTTCATTTTGACTCCTGGTTTTCCACTACTTGCTCTTAGCCATGGGGAAGGACTCCTCTACCAGCAAGCCATATAGGAAAGTATTTCCCCCACTTCCCCCAAAAAATCTGAATGGAAGGAGGTTTCCATTCACAACTGTGCTGGTGGGTGAACTCTTACACAGCTTTGCCTCTGCTCCAGGGTGAGGACACGTCATCTCCTGAGTGACCCCAGTGGAGTTTGTCATGGGATGGAAAGCTTCCCATGTGCTGCAGGCATGGAGGCTCAGCCCAGGAGGGGAGCTGGACACAGCTGGGTTTATTGACAGCATCTCTCATTACCTGCTAATTAGCTCAGCAGGCTGCAATGTGCTAATCGTCTCTTGGACTGGGGTTGTGCACAAGGCAGCCATTGACTCTGCAGTGGGGACCATTGAGCAGGAGCTGGTGACAAAACAAACCACAAAGTGTGTTAAATACATCTGAGTCCCCTCCAACTCAGTCCCTTCTCCTCCAGCAGCAAAGGGGAGCAGCCACTGGGTCTGTTGGCAGTGCCAAGGCACAGCCCCTTCCCTGTGCCTCTCCCAGGGCTGCACCTGGGCTGACAGAGCAGTTGTAGGGCTGTAAATAGTGTCTGAATTCACATTTCCTCTCATTTTCCATGGTTCTTGGCTTCATTGGGGAAAACCCAGTCAGAAAGCAGGAGCCGGTTGTTGTAGGCAGTGGTGCAGGTCACTGGCCTCCTCTGTGATGGATAAATGTGCGAAGCAGGAGCTGGTTGTTGTAGGCAGTGGTGCAGGTCAGTGGCCTCCTCTGTGATGGATAAATGTGCTTTCTAGGCATTTCCCTGGCTCTGGATACTGCAGCAGCCAGGGTTTTCATGGAGGGGAGGATTTATTGAGCCTCCATGTATAGAGAGAGAAGTACATGAGATTGTAAGTGCCTTCCTGGGGTAATGAGGATGGACATGTGTGTGAAATGCTTCCTGCTCAGTGATGATCTGCTCCATGTCTATTCATCTCAGCATCTCCTGCTCCTCCTGCCTTTCCCTTGCCACTTCTTTTTGTGAGCACTGCATATACTTCACTTTAGGCTGTTTTTCAGAATAATTTGTTTTAACTCTAAATATGAATCTTGCATGTGTGAAAAAAAAAAGCCACCACATATTTACAATCATTTCCACTTGTAAAACTCCAAACAAACAATAATTATAGCAGAAACCTGTTAATTCTCACTTCATCTTCAGAGTTGATAATTCGTGCAATACAACCCGAAGCAATCTCATCCTGCTCGGGTGAACAGCAGGAGCTGGAGCGAGTCCACAGCCTCCTCTGTGATATCACATAGCTAACCTGGTCAGGAACAACCCAGAAGTCTCTGGTTGATGTTTCCTGCTGTGGCTTCTCAGCATTTCAGGGCAATAACAAGATTTATTATTGCATTATCCTACCTCAGTCCTCGCAGTTTGGTGCCACGAAGGTGCTCCTCGCTCAGGAAGTGTCTGTTGGGAGAATCTTGGGTGGTGGCACTTCTAACACTGCAGAGTTGGAAACACCCTGTAGAGGGACTTGTTTACCCACTCAGATGAATTCTCAAATCTGTACAATGTCTTACCAACCTGTAGTTGGTGAGACTAAACTACTCAAACTCAACTTAAACTACTCAAAATTATTTTGAGACGGAGCAGAATCTTCGAGCTATTATAATATCATGGAATCACAGACTGGTTTGAGTTGGAAGGAAGCTTAAAGATCATCCACCCCCCTGCCATGTGCAGGGGATGTAACATGAAATATCTGCATTTTATGTTCTGAACTGCATCTAGCTTAAAGATCATTCACCCCCCTGCCATGTGCAGGGGATGTAACATGAAATATCTGCATTTTATGTTCTGAACTGCATCTTCATTGTGATTTCCCTCAGTGCCTCAGAGCGTGCGATAACAGACCTTGGAAAACGAGGGTGGAAGCGAAACATGGTGCGACCCAAGGCAAGCTCTTTGCTCTAATTTTCCACCCCATGGGCTGCACAACTTCCAGTTGCAGCTTTTCCTGGGAGCAGAGCCAGACTTTGAAATCTCCAAATCGTTTGTGAAATGGATTATTCATCCTTCTCCTTTTCCTACGGACGAGTGTCCTCTGTGCCCTCTAACTCAGAGATGAGCTGAGATTTACAGGACTATATTTCAAAAGAGCAGCTCTGATCTGGGAACAAAGGGTGGGCTAGGAATGCACAAGGATTGAATGTAATCCAGGGCTGGGGGGGATCACCTGAACCATTTCAGAAGGTCACAAGGGATAAAATCCTTAAGGATTTTAAGATCCTTAAGGATTTTATCTGGGAGACTTTGTGCAGCCAGGCTGCTGCCCACTAGTTTGCTCATCAGCTGTTATTTTTAGAAGGAAAAGTTCCTTTTCCTTCTCTGTAGATTCGAGTGAGAGCTTTTAGCTCCCAGGAATGTCTGTTTAAGTCTCCTGCAGCTGAGCACCTGCTGAGCCCTTTCTGAGCACTGGTTGGCAGCTACAAGTGGTTAGCATCCCAAAAGCAGCTGGAGCTGCCATGGAGAGAGCTGGCCTGGCTGTAATTCCTGGAGCATCCCCTCCCTGAGCCCATCCTCCTGGCCGTGGTGGAGCTAGGCCAGGGCACTGCACCCTGACAGAACAGCAAAGGATAATTTATTACCCTGCACCAGGTCTCTCGGGAGCACTGATCTCAAAAGATGTCTTGGAGGCATCGGCAGTCTTCACTGGGAGCTGGGCCTCAGAGTTGATCAATGGAGGAAATCTATTCCCCTCTGCTCAGGGAGCAAAGTGGCTCTGGTCTCCACCAGGGATGCTGATTACTGCCGTGCCCAGGGTTTCCAGTGCCTTTGAAACAGCTTGTGGTGCTGTCTCCCTTGTCTTCAGCAAGAACAGGCATCGCCCCTGTGCCCTGAGCAGCCTTGGCAGGAGGCTCAGAGCTTGCAGCTCACCTTGCTGCTTACCACAGCAGCCCAGGTGTTGGGATGAGGCTGTGGCCCTGCCCAGGTTGTGGAAAACACACCTCTCCTCTCTGCTCTTAGCTTTAGTGACACAACAGCTTCGTCTCTTGCTGACCCTTCAGTTCCGCTGCCACCACCTGCGACCCTTTGCCTGCTTCTCAAACCTTTCTGTGCTGACCCCAGAGCTAAACATCTCCTAATCCAGTTTGCTGCCTCTGTCTCCAACCCAGCCAAAGGCCTGTGTGCTTCAAAGCACATTTTTCAGCTCTGTCGGCTTGTCTAACAGGAGATAATGCTGCTTTCTCTGAGCTCAGCATTATCTGGGCAGCAGGTACCAACGAGCCTGGAGCCATCCATGGAGCCTGGAGCCATCTGCTGAGCCTGACTGTTCAGTGTGATCCGGTCCATAAGGTCACTTGGACACTGCTTTTTGGGGACAGCTTATTTCTGGTGCCTTGATGCAGTACATTAGTTTGTTTCTTATCAGTGCAGCTCCCAAGAACAGGCATTTAATCTCACTAGAGCTAATTCTCCAAACTGATGCGGGGAAGAGGTTGCTAATAAATATCCCACAGTAAGTATACTCTTACACCTTCCCCAATTGGAGCTAATAACAGAGCAGCAGATGACATTTAAGCCCTTTCTGCATGGCTGATCAAACTCCTCACAGTGACTTTGAAAGCAGTGCTGGGATTTCGTGCGGGTATCAAAGCCAGAGGAACACGCGATGGTTCAGATCTCTTGCCTGTGTGACTAATAGACAAAAAGATCCCTGAAAGGTTTAATATCTTATTTAAAATTTCCCTGTTTCCTGTTTGAAGCTGCTGAGTGGACACAGTGGGATGCTGATGGTTCCTCTAGCAAAGCAGCATTAGGGAAATGTCTGGGATCACAGCAGGATGAGCTCAGGTGTCTGCAGGGGCTACCTGGGCTTGCTTGGAGCTGGTCATGGCCAGGAGGCAACATGTTACCCAGAGGCCAGGCTGGAGAGCAGAGCACTGTCTAAACTCTGCTCTGACTGTTGACATTACAATCATAGAATCGTTTGGTTTGGAAAAAGACCTTTAGGGTCATCAAATCCAACCGTCAACCCACCACCACCACGTTCACCAGTAACCCATGTCCTCAAGTGCCACATTCACATGTTTTTGGAATACTCTCAGAGATGGTGACTCCACCACCTCTCTGGGCAGTCTTTTCCAATGTGTTACAACTCTTTCTGTGATGAAGGTTTTCCTAATATCCAAGCTGAACCTCCCCTGGCACCACCTGAGGCCATTTCCCCTCATCCTGTCACTTGTTACCTGGGAGAAGAGGCTTATCCCTACCTTGCTACAACTTAGTTTCAGATAATTGTGTTCCCCCCCACCATAGTGACATGATCTCCCCTGAGCCTACTTTTCTCAGTTACCTACCCCCAACTCTCTCAGCCATTTCTCATTGAGCTCCATTCTCTTCTTTTCATTGCTTTTCCAGGAGGTGATCCATGTCCCCAGGATCACTTTGGCTTTGGTTTCACCTCAGTGCAGCCCTTTTCTTCCCCTCTGAGCTGCACAGTTGGCTGGAGGTGATGGGGACTGCCAGGCTGTGTGTGTTGGGGGTGTTTCACAGGGAAGGTCCTTTCTCCCTTGATGTTTGTTGGTGGGCAAGGTACAAGCTCAGCTCTTTATTGAGGGGACACGTCCACTGCCAGGTCATAGCTGGTCAGTGAGAGGCTGTTGCTCCCCGTTCCGTACACCTGATTCATTCCTTGACTGAAGGTGTTGTGCATGTGTTTCTTTCAAGCTGAATAATTCAGCAGCATCAAGCACACTGCAGCCACGTGAGGTGGACCTACACAGCCACACTGAAAAAGGCCAAACTGACATTTTTGTTCAAACAGATTTTATTTCTTTTTTTGTCTCCCCAAGGAAACAAATACAATAATGGAAAGCTTATGCAAGGGCTGAACTCAAGCTACCTTTCTTACTTCTGCCATGAAGCTGAAAGGAAGTACATGACATGGCTGTGGCTGTCACCATCAAGGGACCCTCCCGTGGGGATGCTGCTCCACATCTCCTTGCTGTGGACTGCAACACTGGTGTGATTCATCTGCTCCTGCCTGGGCAGCCACAGGTGTTTTGCTTCTCCAATGGTTCAAGAAAAGCTTGTCTTTGTCCTTGTCTGGGGAAATCCCCTTGAGGACACGTGGCTGTCCCTTTCCTTCCTGCTCCTTAGGCTCTGTGCTTGGCCAAAGCTTGGACACAACCTCAGCACATGTCTGGGTGGAATCTCCCACTAGGGAGGTAACTGGGGAGCACACAGACAGGTAATGAGCAGCTCTGCTGCCTGCATGGCTCTTCCCTGTGCTTCCCCATGACTGACAATTCCGGAGAGCTTTGTAAATAATGTAATGCTTTTCTCTGCTTGCTTTTCCAAGTCATCTAAAAATCAATGCGTGCGTGTGCTCGCGCGCGATGGGCCTTGTGCAGGAGGTCTGTGTCCTTGGCTTGGAGGGGAGGACCCAAATGAGCACTCAGAACCAGCCCATTTGTCACAGGGTCGATAGCAGAAGCTGCACAGAGTGGTGCAGAGCCAAGCCCTGGTCTGCTGGGAAAGTGTGGGCATGGAGCCATTTCTACCCTCCCTTCCCAGTCCTCTCCATGGTCGAGGGATGGCTCCATTTCCAGGTGTCACATCAGGAGAAACCAGCCCTGAGCTGGGCTGAAATGCCATAATCTCTGTTGGGCACTTGATGGTAGATCTGCTTGGTCTGAAGAGAGACCCTCCTGGGATGATGTGTAGAATTAGGGTATCACACACAGCTCCTTGATCATCCTCCTACCACACATCGTGCCGGCACTGAGTCAAGGCAAGGATTAGCTCTCCCCACTGAGGGACAAGGAGAACGTCCCACCACTCCTAATCACCAGGCCTTTCATTTCTCAACTGCAATATTTTGACAAGGAGCTTCACAGTCTTCCTTCACCACTTCTATCCTCTCCTCCACAAAAAGAACTAATTCTTTTCGAAACACAATGGCAATTCAAAGCCGCACTTACATAAAAGCAGCCACAGTGTCTCCATTGCTAATGAGCCATTGTTCCCTCGGTGTGTCCCTCCTGCTCACTGCAATCCTTACTCCTCGTGGGTAATGAAAATTTAACTAGCTGCTGCTCCCGCTTGCCTCTTCTCTTCTTGCAGCAAGTTGTCTGCACTCAGACTGGTTTGGAGACAGGAGGCTGCTGCAAGCTGTAATAATTCAGCCAGGAGCTCATGCAAACAGATTTCAGTCTTCAGAGAGCTCAGAAAGCCTCTCAACTACTCAGCCTTGGTGGAAAGAACTTCAAGGTCCTGCTGCAGCGCAGACCTTGGCAGTGTCAGCGTGTAGGTTCCACCCTCTGTTTTCTGGGTTGTGAAATGGGATTTGGGGGCCTTCTCACCATCCATGGGTGTTGGGACATTTCTGGAAATGAATTCTATGGCACTGGCAATGTCTTTTTTTCTTGGAAGTCACAAACACAGCAGTCTCAGCCTTTGTTTGAAAGAACAAGGCAACATTACAGAGAAACACAGGAGCCACAGGTGCAAAATGCATTAAGGAAATACAAAGACTTCTGAAGTGATTCTCTCATTTTTCCTCTTTTTATTTTTTTTTGTTCCTTTCACTTTTTTGAACATGCTCGTGACTTCACAAGGATCCTGCTTGGGAGTTTTGAAGACAGGGTTGGTGTTCTTGCCTGCTCACTGTTCACTCTGAGGCCTTTATTGTCCTGTTTTGTTCCTGCCCTTTTTTTACTTCAACAGCTGCCAGAATTCTTCCCTCTTTTTGTTTGAGAGAGACTCTCTCCAGGAAGGCAGGAGCTCACAGGGCCAGCAAGGGGGTCACACAGGTGCCTGGCAGTGTAAGTAGCTCCTCAGGGAGTGGAGCAGAGCCAGTAATCAGGAGGGTGAGAAGGTTTTGAGATCAACAGCCTCTCATGCCTCCTCTGACACTAAACCCTCACCTACAATAGCAGGTGACCTGTGGTGACAACCTGCATTCAGCAGCAGGGCAGCTCCAGAGTGCAGATGGGACTTTGGTGTCACGCTGGAATGTGGCCAAGAGGCATGGTTAGCATCTCATTTACATACCCATTTGCTTTTAAAACAAAAAACATCTCAACAATGAATTCAGAGTCCTAATATTTGCCTCTGCTTGGTAAGGCTCTGCTGGGGGAACAGCAGAGGCTTGTAAGGATGCTCTTGGGGGCAGTCATATCCCACTGATGCTCCCAGGAAGACAAGCATCAATTGGGTTATTTTTAAAAATATTGCAAATCTTCACACTTGAAAAGAGGAAAAATGAGCTGTGGAAGTAAAACAGCCCTACAGTTGGGTTGGGGGGACATGGATGTGCCTCCTCACTGTGATTGCAGCCACAGGGCAGAGGAACACTTCCCACATCCACTTCCCTGCATGCAGCAGGAGGTGAGAAGGAGGTGGAAGATGGGACATGGCTGGTGTGGGTGTCATGTCTGGACTCTTGGTTGGGTTCATGTAGTCAGTTGTGTCCAGCTCTGAGGCCCTCAGCACAAGAAGGGCATAGACCTCTTGGAGAAAGCCCAGAGGAGGCCACGGAGGTGCTCCAAGGGCCCCTCTGCTCTGGATCCAGGCTGGGAGAGCTATGAATGTTCAGCCTGGAGAAGAGGAGGCTCCAGGGAGACCTTAGAGCTCCTTCCAATGCCTAAAGGGGCTCCAAGAGAGTTGCAGAGGGACTTGGGACAAGGGCCTGGAGGGACAGAACAAGTGGGAATGGTTTCACACTGCCAGAGGACAGGGATTTTGGGAAGGAATTGTTCGCTGTGAGGGTGGTGAGACACTGGCACAGGTCCAGAGCAACTGTGGCTGCTCCCTCCCTGGGAGTGTTCCAGGCCAGGCTGGATGGGGCTTGGAGCAACCTGGGCAAGTGGGAGGTGTCCCTGCCCATGGCAGAGGGTGGGACTGGATGGTCTTTAAGGTCTCTCACAAACCATTCCATGATTCTTTGCTGAACTCCAGTCTCTGCAGGGATTTGGATTAGCAGGGATAGTGGGGTTTTTTGCTAAAACCCTATTTAGTGGAAGGGCAGAGAATGTGCAGCTCCTGATTGCCCAACAGGTTGGAGTCACACCACCTGCTTTGAGACCAAAGCTCCATTTTGTAATAACATTGTAAACATTCAAGAGAAAAATACCAAATTGACGTGTTTCAGCCCATTTTCTTGTAGCTGAAACTGCTCAACCTGCGTTTGTACATCACCTTCTCCCAATCTCCTCATTTCCAGCTATTTTCTGTCAAGTATCTTATCTCCCTTAAAACTTTTCTGCAAATTACTTGTTCCTTTGACATTAAGACATAAGCTGTAACGTGGATGGGCCTCTGATCTTCCAAACCCAGTTAAAGCCAGTGATCAGACTTTAAGCTGATTTGAAAGTGAGTTGAGCTCTGCCTTCAGTTCTTCTTTCTTTTTTTTTTATCTGTGATTTAGGGAGAGATCATCCTGCCATGGAGCAGGGACGGGGCCAGGTAATGCTCTTAAGGTCCTTACACCCATCTCTCCTCTCCCGTGACTGAGTCTGAGCTGTTTGTAGCTGAAATGGAGCCTTGGATGTCTAAAAAATGGGTTTAAGTGACAATTTTTCACACTGAACAAACAGAGAGAAGGAAAAGACAAGAGACATATGCCATGTTTCTGCTCTGATTTTCCGTGACCATTGGCTCCTCTTTAAAACAAATCATGACATTAAAAAAGGGGGGGGAAAGAAACCTAAAAAGGGTTTTATTTCCAACAGCAATTACCAAATGAAGCCTCAGCTTAATGAGCATTTGCAGAGGGCACAGACATCACTTTGTGCCTCCACGTTCTCATTAGGGCTCATGCAGCTCCTTGCTGACAACCTGATCACTCTCCCTGATAAACCAATCCTTGGGGTTATTGCTGCATCTCTGCACTGTCCCTGTCTTGGGAATTGTCAGGATTACAGACTGAGCTGGGAAAACCCAGTTAGAAAATGTACAGTAAAAAAACATAAACAACAAAGCAACAAAGCAAAAGGCTCATTTTTCCTGCTTTCTTTCCGAGTTTTCTCTTAGCCCACATTTTCCTGTATCCTAGTAGTACTTTCCTTTATGAGTCCAAACAAACACAGAGTTGATTCACATTCCCTTGGAAATCAAGTATTGAAGTCTTAATTCAGCATAAGGGTTTGTGCTGGTGTCAGAGGCCACTGTGACTTCCAGCAAGTCTCCCCCAGCAGGAAAAGCTGGAATCTCCTCTGGAATTAACCTGCCCTGCTGTGCTTGCAGCACCTCATCAAGAGCCACCACCTTTTGGAGTGGCCTTTTGGAGCATCTGTGGTGAAAATCAGAGTTCCTTGAATATAGGTATGTGCTGGGAGACTTGGGATCTCTGGAATACATGGAATATGGTATTCGAGGTGCACCTGGAGATCTGCAAAGCTTTTTAACTTGATATATGTAAACCAGTTGCAATTTAGAAAGGACAACTCTGCTCTTCCCCCTGCACCTTTGGCTAGCTGAGAGTGAGGTGAAGTTAAGCTACGAGAAATTAAATTGAAATCTAAGTGTTCCCATGGGGACACACACTGGTGGAATAGCACAAGCTGGAAAGTGATGGAGCTTTGGAGCTCTGCCCTGTGGGCAAGGCCCAGCAGCTCATCTGGAAACGAGTTTAGTTGCAAGAACTTGTGTCACACTCACCTTTGGTTTCAGATTAATCATCAGTCGATGATTAAATGCAGCTAATGTAAATGAGGGTTGAATTGATTTGGGGTGGATCACATGGAGTCTGTTCTGCTTTAACAAATTGGTTTTAAAGAGAAAGTTTTCCTTCAGCCCTGTAGGGTTGTGTGTATTGAGCTGACACTCAGCAGAGGGGAGTGAGCTCTGAACTCCTGCCTGGCACAGGGCAATAATTCCCACCCAGAGAGGCTCCTGGTGTTTAAAACCCACAGGTAACACAGCAAGGAGCAATCTAGTGGTTCTGCCTTTCTCCCAACTCCTCTCTTTCTCAGATCTCTCCTGTATCCAGAATCAGAGCAAAGCTATAAGCTCTGGCAAAGCGATTCAGATGCTCTACAACCTCACACAAAGGACTGTGCTCACAGGGAGCCCAGATCTCAAAACAGCCTCACATTTAGGCCTTCCAGAATTAGATTGTGGCACTGAGGACATAGTTATGGCTGCCCCAACCCTGGCAGTGTTCACAGCCAGGTTGGCTAAAGCCTTGAGCAACCTGCTCTGGTGGGAGGTGTCCCTGCCCATGGCAGGGGGTTGACACTGGATGATCTCTAAGCTCCATTCCAACCACTTAACATTGTATAATTCTAAGATTTTGGGGCTGTCCTGTGCAGAGCTGGAAGTTGGACTCAGTCATCCTTGTGGACCTCTTCCAGCTCAGGAGATTCTATGGTTCTACATGGGTATTTGGTCAAAGGTTGGACTTGATTATCTTGGAGGTCTTTTCATCCTTAATGATTCTTATCCTCCATGTGCTAGCTCATAGACAAGGGGCCATACAAGATACCCCGAGGTGTAGTTGGGTCTGGGGTGCTTTCTCAGTTTTTGCTCTTGCTTTCACTGTTTTCTTTACAAGCTCAGAGCTGAGAGAAGGGAGCAAAGTGGCACCATGGAACCACAGCGATGTGCTGTGGGGGCATCCCAAAGTCCCACCTGACCTGAAGGGAAAAAACACAGCACTCATTGTGGAAAGAAAAAAAAAAAAAAGCAGGATTTAACACTTTGAATTCCTGGAAGTGTCAAGGCCGGGTTGGATGGGGCTTAGAGCAACCTGCTCTAGTGGAAGGTGTCCCTGCCCATGGCAGGGGGTTGGATTAGATGATCTTTAAGGATCCTCCCTACTCAAACCAGTCTGGGATTCTCTGATTCTAAGCATGACTTTCAGTAACGGCAAAGCCAAGGGATGATGATGATGTATTTAAGAGAGTTAAAATACAACATCATGATGAGCAAACTCTGCTGTGGAAGAGGCTACACTGACTCGAGTACCTGCTGTGGGAAATGAGAAGCTCCATCTCACACGTGAGGTGTGAGACATCTCACCCTGGCAGGCCATGCCCCAGGGGCTGTGAATTGTTATTGCAGCTTTCAGGGTGGGGAAGGGTGAGGGGAAGGATGACAAACCACCATGCTGGGACCACTGAGGTAGGAGGTGTCAGGCTGCAGAGTTTGGCTCCTTAGGGTAAGATGGTTTGTGAGTTTGATGATGAAGACTTAGCAAAAGCCAGTGCTGAACAAGAGCTGGTCCTTCCATTCCTCTCCAGATGTGTGTGAAGCTCCCAGCAAATCCCAGTAGGTTACACTCTGGGAGGAGAGAGAATGACAGCAGTTGGTTGTTTTCCTGCGTGTTTTATAGCAGGCTGTTAACTGCACATCCTGATTTCAGAGAGCACATGAGTTGGGAGCCAGGCTCAGAAGCAGAGGACCAACATCCTCTTTTATTATGTGTAATATAAAATATTGCTGTTTCTGGAGAACCTGCTACTCTCTGACTGTGTTCAGCATGGCTGAATCACTCGCACTACAGTTTGAAATAAGATAGAGGAAATGCCTGGTGCCTCTTTGCTGTATCACTTTTTTTTCCCAGGAAGGAAAAACATGGCAGAAATTTGTCTGAGTGTATGAAGTGGGAAATAAGTTGTGTCCAGCTCTGGGAACATAAGAAGGACATGGAGCTGCTGGAGAGAGTCCAGAGGAGATCACAAAGATGCTTTGAGAGCTGGATCACTTCTGCCATGGACCCAGGCTGGGAGAACTGGGCATGTTCAGCCTGGAGAAGAGAAGGCTCCAAGGAGACCTTAGCGTTCCTTCCAGTGCCTAAAGGGGCTCCAAGAGAGCTGCAGAGGGACTTGTTACAAGGGCCTGGAGGGACAGGACAAGGGGGAATGGTTTCACACTGCCAGAGGGCAGGGCTAGATGGGATATTGGGAAGAAATTCCTCCCTGTGAGGGTGGTGAGGCACTGGCACATGTTGCCCAGAGCACCTGCGTCTGCCCCATCCCTGGGAGTGTTCAAGAATGAGGCTTGACCTGGGCTGGTGGGAGGTGTCCCTGCCCATGGAAGAGGGCTGGAACAAAATGTTCTTTGAGGTCCCTTCCAACCCAAACCAAACGGTGATTTTATGGAGCAATCACATAATTAATTGCTGCAAAGCTTAACCTCCAGTTTGTGCTGTGCCATGAGCGTCTTGGGCTGTTGCATCCCAAGACTCTGCAACACGCTGCAAACCACCAGAGAACTGACAGCCTCCTCTTCCTCTCCTGTTCCCCTCTGCAGGTCAAGCCTCCTCCTTCACACAGCAGCCCCAGGACCAGGTGGTGATAGCTGGGCAGCCTGTGACACTGCTGTGTGCCATCCCTGAGTACAATGGCATCGTGCTGTGGATCAAGGATGGGCTGGCCCTCGGCGTCGGACGGGACCTCTCAAGTAAGTCACGATACCACTCTCCTGCACGAGGCAAACAGGAGCTCTCCCTGCCCACAGGGCCACAACATTTACTTTGAGAATAATGTTTGCTATTGTTAACTACAGAACCTTCCGCCCTGCCCAGACATCAGCATTGAAACTTGGAATAAACCTAAACTCTGAATTGAAAAAAATCCTGTTGGTTCCCACAGGTGTCACCTGAGCCTTTGGAAAGCTCTGCTTGGAGTTCCTTGACATTTGGAAACGAATGCAGGATGAAATGTTTTATAAATGTTGGAAGTGTCTGTTTTGATACACTCAGAAATGAAAAGAGTCAGAGAATCTCCTGATTTGGAAGGGACCCACCAGGATCAACCCTCTGTTTGCTTTGGATAAGTGTTTTTATTGCAGCACACAAGTCCTTGTGGTTTCCTTAAGCTCCTCAAGGCAAATTATAGCTTGGTAACCAAATGCCTCAGAATTATCATTACTTAATCCCACACCCACATTGTGATCGAGGCTTGATTGCAGCTGGTGAAGACTAGTGCAGTGCTTGGGAAGTTATAGAGGTTATTCCATATATTTTTGCCAGAAAACACGAATTGGGAAGTGAAATATTTCCCATGACAAAGGGAGTGTTTGCTGGGAGGGCACAGAGCCCTTGGGAGCTGCAGCTCTGTCCACTTGCAGAAGTTGTACATATGTGACATTGGACAATATGTGACAATATGTGATACTGGACAATATGTGACATTGCTCAACTTCTGGTGACCCGAGACGGTTTTTCCCTACCCAAACAGCAGCACTCAGAAACCAGAGGAAGCTCTCTAGGGACCTCACTCTTCCCTAAAGTGCAATGCCTGCTGCTGCTTTCCCTCTATTTTTTATTAATACATATAATTGCTCATTTCCAGACTTGCCCCAGTGAGCAGTTCCCTCTGTGACTGTTTTTCAAAGCTCTGTGCCACAGCTTTTACATCCATTAGAGAGCTGAACTGCCCATGCAAGACCTTGCCACACGGCTGGGTAACAACAGCTCCACTGAAGGACGAAGCTGATGGCAATGACTTCCACAATTAAGGGAGCTGAGGCTG
This sequence comes from Acanthisitta chloris, assembly GCF_000695815.1. Taxonomy (NCBI): domain Eukaryota; kingdom Metazoa; phylum Chordata; class Aves; order Passeriformes; family Acanthisittidae; genus Acanthisitta; species Acanthisitta chloris. The sequence goes on from NW_008691985.1 coordinate 190,326, forward strand.
CTGGAAAGCCGAGGAGCTGCCAGCTCACACGGTACCAGCTCAGCCAGTGCCTAATTAGCACAATCCAAACAAACCCATCATTTGTATTTCTCGCGGTTCAGGAGAGCAAATCCTGCTGGTGATAGCTTGAGAAACAACAAACAGGAGCGTGTGCCAAGCTGCCTGCATTGCACAGGGCATTCATCACCCAGGGACGGGGGATGGCAGCCTCCCTCACGTGCTGCTTCTTGGGTGTCCAGCCAGGCTGATCACAGCTGTCAGTGCCCACAGACCTCATTGTGGAAGGATTCCAGGGTTTCCCCACAGCTGACTTCAGGAGCTGAGGAAATTCCGTGACAGGTCACAGAGGAGCTGGAGGTGGTGGGTTTCCTGGTGGAAGTGCTCATTTCTTTTCCTTGCCCGGGGAGGCTGTGGCTGCCCCAACACTGGTGGTGTTCAAGGCCAGGTTAGACAAGGCCTTGAGCAACCTGCTCTGGTGGGAAGTGTCCCTGTCCAGGGCAGGGGGTGGGACTAGATGGTCTCTAAGGTCTCTTCCAATCCTTAACATTCTATGATTCCTAGGGATTTCAGTTGATGGTCATGGGATCATAGAATCACCAAGGTTGGAAGAGACCTTTAAGATCACCAAGTCCAATCATTAACTTGTCACTGCTGTATCTCCTAAACCCTAAGCCATACCTTCTTAGTCCTTAATCAGCACTTCTTTTTTGATCTTTTAGAGTAAAACAAGCAATCTCCTCCCCAGATTTGGGAGGGTTCTGTCTCTCTCTCTTTGGGCTGGCTGACAAGGAGGGAGGAAGCTGCCTGGCTCTGGCCATTGCTGTGGGGTGCTGGGACTCTGCACCTGTGCTCCACACTCTCCATCCTTGGGTTTGTCTCTCCAGCTGCCTCCTGACTCATGCTTTGCATTCTGCAGGTTATCCACGTTACCTGGTGGTAGGAGACCACCTGTCGGGACAGCATCACTTGAAAATCCTGCGAGCTGATCTGCAGGATGACGCAGTGTACGAGTGCCAGGCCATCCAGGCTGCCATCCGCTCCAGACCTGCCCGGCTGACCGTCCTGGGTGAGTCCTGTCTTCTCCTCACACCAAGGGTCAGTCTTGTCCTTGTGATTGCACTGAGCAGCTATTACAAAGTGTTTTGCTGGTCAATCAAGAGAACAGAAATGAATCCATTGTGGAGTCATTGGGTGCAGCTTGATCCTGAGAGCAGGAGCAAAGGAAGCTGGTTAGGGAGTACAGCAGTGCTGAGTAACAGGCACCAAGTGTTTGGCACTTCAGCTCTACGAATGTTCATTGCCAATTCGAGAGTGTATGGCTATAAATTTAAGGATATGAAGAGTGTCAGTGTCATCATCTATGCATTACTCTTGCTGCAGTGCTGTTCTGCAGCAGCACTGGGATGGCTCTGCCACTTGAGAAAAGGCTGGATTCATACTACTATACTCTTTTCATACTATCTTCAGACTAATATTTTATCATCCTGCATTTCTCAGTACTTTATCTTTCCCATGAGCAGCACAGGAGGATGTGGCATGGGATTTCAAATTAGAAGTGGCTCCCAAAATCTTGTAAAAACCCTTTTTGGGTGGGAGATGGGAGAAGTATGCTAGCAAAGGTGAAGGGCTTTGTTGGCAGACTGGCAGAGTAGGGTGAGGGCTCAGAAGGAGTGCTGGGAAAAGGCAGCTGCATCAGCAAAGCTTCCCAGAATCGATGTGGCTTCAGAGAAGTTAATGAAAATGGTATTTTCCTTGAAAAGCTTGGACAAAACCCAGTCTGCATGGCTGCTCCCAGCTCCATCCTGAGTGAACCCCCAAAGTGAAATCATTTATGTATTTGTTTGTTTAAATTGAAGTTTGGATTTGGTTTTTCCTTGTTGGTTTTTTTTCCTGATCAATTTCTTGGGGGAAAAAAATCCTTTAAAAAGAGCCAAACCAGGAGATTCAGTGCTTTTAGTCACATTAGTCACTAGTTAGTTTTAAGCAGACAAAAGAAGTGAATTAAGGTACTAGTTATGCTTGAAGGTGCATCTCACCAGGGTCTGCATCTCACCAGGGTCTGCACCTCACCACAGTCTGCACCTCACCAGGGTCTGCACCTCACCACAGTCTCCATCTCACCAGGGTCTGCACCTAATTAGGGTCTGCACCTCAGCACCAAAGAGTTCTAATCCCTGGTTTGCCATTTCCCCTGAGTTTGTTGTTCTCTCCACAACCCTCCAGACTTCCCTACCCCCAGATTTCCACAAGTGCCATCCCTTCTTTCCCTGACCCCAACGATAATGATGATTTTCCTTTGATCCAGCCTTCTGCTCAATCAACCCTTGGCAGCAGCTCTGAGCTCTAACATGTGCCCACACATGAAAGACTTGTGCAAATGAATGGGAAAGCGAACGTCGTCTCCCTCACCGGCAGCCCCTCCTTCACCCAGGCTCCTTCCTTCTGTTGTGAAAGCAGAACACATTGCTGGAGCCAGACAAAAGAAATAATGTTATTTAATTAGAGCTAAAGATTTCCAAACTAATTTAGTCCCAGGGCGTACGTCAGAGCCGCCGCGAAGCGTTGATTGAGCAGAGAGATGTTTTTATGGATCAAAAGGAAATCGTTATTATCTTTGGGGTTATGGAATGTGTTGAGTAGATGGTAGTTAATGTTTATGTGGATATACATGGTAGTTGCTAATTGGTACATTTACCTAAGATGTTCAGCAACTTATATTTGCAGAGTGTTTTCCTTTTAAGAAAATTAAAGTTACAGCGTGTTCAACTTAAGCCAAATCGATGAGAAAATGGGGGTTTGGAACCTGCCAGGAACTCATCTTTCACTTCAGATGTATTTATGCAGAGGTTCTGAGGAAAACAAAGTTGTCACAGCCCCAAGCCTGTCAGAGCTCAAGGAGTGCTTGGCCAAGGCTCTCAGGATCATAGTGGGATTGTTGGGGTTGTCCTGTGCAGGGTATGGAGTTGGACTGGATGATCCTTGTGGATCCAACTTGTGTTCCAATTCAGGATAATCTATGGTTCTTTGAAATTTCAGCTGGTCGAGGAGGTAGGAGTGATCGTGCTACCCTCATTGAGGGGCTGGGAATGGTTGGTGATCAGCAGCTCACACTGTGTTACCTTTGGGGTGGGGTGAGGTGTCCTGCTGTGCAGGCAGCAAGGGCAGATGCTGCCATGGAGGGGTCTGTGGTCTGTGGCTAACCCACTGGGGTTTTAGCCACCCCAAGGGAGGGACTAGAAGTGGCACAACAAGAGTAGATGCCTCAACACCCCCTGTTTTAGGATGCAGCTCTGGCTCCTGCCAGCTGGTGACAGTGTGTCAGGCTGAACTTACTGTGCGTCACGGAGGCAACATGTGTTTGCACAGGAGAAGGGAGAGATGTTTTCAGCCGTTCCAGATGTGCAGTGCCACCAGCTGTGCAGATATCTCTCCCCTTGGGTGCATGAGCCTGCTTTAGTTGTGAGCTAAGCAGCTGTCTCTGAAGGGATGTGGATCTCCCAGGTTTCATCTCACTGGGTTGGGAAGGGATGTCACAGGCTCCTGAGCTACCTCACCTGAAGATGCTTGTGGGGCGTTCCTTCATCCCAGTGTGCCCAGTGTCACCTGAGGCTGCAGGCATCACTTGGGTAGGAGAGGATCCATAAGGCATCCCTGAATCTGGGTGCAAACTGCAGCTCTGATTTGTTACAGCTAGGGAGGCTCCAGTGACCAGGAGGCTCCAGTAACCAGGAGGCTCTGGTGACCAGGAAGGAGGCTCTGGTGACTGGGAGTCCAATGTCTGCTGGGTTTGCCAGCAACTGGAGGGACTCATCAGCCAGTTGGGTGCTGGAGACAGTTCTGAGAAATCCCATCCCAGTCTATCACCCCCAGCCTTGGCTCTGGAAAATATCTTACCTGGTTTTTTTGCAAGGATTGGTGCTGCCTTGTCTGTCCTTGCCAGCTTTTCCACTTCTGTAGTATCAAGAAATCCCCTAATGCCTCCCAATCCAGGCTCCAACTGCTGTCATTCATGTCTGACAACAGCTTTATGGGGCTGATGCCTCCTACTTCCCTGCTCAGATGCAGAGCTACACCATATTGTAATTAAATATTTAAGGTTTTGTCACATTGTTTTCAAATCTACATGGTTAAATGTAGTGGAACAGATCATTCCATAGCCTTGGAAGTCCAAACATTCGAACAGACGAGCCTATTAGTACCATCAGCATCAGGGAAAATCTTTCCTTTGTGGGATCTCAGGGACAATCTTTTCTTTTTGGGGGTCTCAGGGACAAATATTTCTTGGGAATGTGGCTATAACCCATCCCAAAGCTGGAGCACATACCCTTCTCCAGGTCTCACTCACCTTCCCTCCTACCATTGTCCAAATTGGCTGGGGAAGGAGCTGCTGCCCTCTCTCCTAGGGGCATCTGCTCCTGCTCCAGCAGGGAAGGCTGATCAGACTGATGGGATGGGATTTGAGAGATACGAAGGCAACCAGGTTTTCTACCAGCAGAGGATGTCAGAGCAGCAGTTTGGCAGGGGACCCCCAAGCCAGGCAGGCTTTGGGAAGTCACCAGAGGGCTATTTGCTACCTGGTACATCTTTAATGGCAGTTTCTTAATTTATGATCTATTTAACTAAGCCTGGATATTAATTAAATAAAGTAAGAGCCTGATTAGGACTTGAAGAAATTTGAAAATAAAATCAGGCAGCAATGGAGCGAAATTGCAAAGCAAACACTACGCTGGAGCCACCCGAGAGTTCCCTCCGGTCCTGCAGCAAAGCTTGGAGCAGGGAGGGCAAATACAAGAGATTATACAGCCACCAGATGTGTGTTGTGAAAATCTACATCTGCCAGCCTGGCAGCTTAAGGAGCCAGAGGGGTAGCTCCTGGAGGCCTCTGCACTCGGGGGAACAGGGAAGGGATTCAAGGCCCCCCCAGCCGAGCTGGGATTTGCACACACGTTAATTAGTGCTGAATTCCAGATCTCGGAGGCAGCCAAGCAAGGAGGAACTTTGAAGAGAGCATTGGCTTCCCCAGGAGGGAGCAGAGGGGAGGCAAACAGGGGACAGGGGAACAGGAGCTCATTATGATGATGTGGTTGCAGTGCTGAGACACATCAATCCATAGTGACCATGATCAGCACAAGCATGGAGGAGGCCAGGGCAAGTACCTGGATTCCTGCACACAGTTCTGGTGTCCCCAACATAAGAAGGATATGGAACTGTTGGAGCAAGTCCAGAGGAGGCCACAGAGTTGATCAGAGCACTGGAGCACCTTCTCTATGAGGACAGGCTGAGAGAGTTGGGGCTGTTTAGCCTGGAGAAGAGAAGGTTGTGTGGAGACCTCAGAGCAACCTGCCAGGAGCTGAAGGGGCTCCAGGGAAGCTGCAGAGGACTCTTGGTTAGGAACTGCAGGGACAGGACAAGGAGGAATGGGGATAAATTGAAATAGGAAAATTGAGATTAGACCTTAGGTAGAAGTTTTCCCTGTGAGGGTGGTGAGACACTGGCACAGGTTGCCCAGAGAGGCAGTGCTCAAAGCCAGGTTGGGCAACCTGCTCTGGTGGGGTTGGGGCTGGATGATCTCTAAGGTCCATTCCAACCCCTTAACGTGCTGTGATGAAGTGAAGAAGATGGATGATGAGGTGTTGGGAAGCTAGATGGTTCCTCCCCTTCACTAGAGTTTTGGCAGAATCATCTCAAGCCTGTCTTTATCTGTCCTCCCCAGCATGAGACGTGACACCTCCAGCCCTGCCATGTACCATGGGCTGACCTGGGAAGCTCCCAGATTCCACTAGCTTGGCACAGGGAAAAGATTGGTCCCAGAGATGCCAGCAGGAACATGGTGACTATCAGGATACGGGGATATAAGGGTGTGAGAGGGAGACAGGGTAGCTACTTCCAGAGACTTAAGGTGAATAATTGATAGGCAATTAACTTGTACCTTCACCTTTTATAGTCTAATTCCCTGTCTCCTCCCCCTCTATGGCCTCTTCTAATATTAACTCTGCCTTCACGTGTGCCCCATTAGGAATGAGCTTTCTTAAATCAACATGAATTATTTAACTCTACAGATTAAGTTAATTTGAAGTGAGAGCTCCTGTCTCTTCAGATGGCACAAGCCAGGGACAGGGGAAGGGGAGGTCACTGTGGTGTCAAGTACATCCACATTCAATCACAACCCGTATTCTCCAGTTTAGTTTTCATTCTAATCCTCTTGCTTGCCAAATCTTTCCAGTCCTTCCCTGCAGAGAAGAAGAAGCATTTCCATTACCAAAATGATGGCTTGGCAGCTTGAGGCATCTGCATTTTCCAGATTTCCTGCTCTTTAGAGGAGTTTGATCAGGAAATAAAAAGGTTACGGCCTGGGAAAGGCCATTTTTCAGTATTTGTAATGCTGAGCTGCAGGAGAAAATGTGGATGAGGTGATGTTTCAAATCCAGGAACTGTTCAGCTTGGAGCCCTTTTTCCATACTTTTTAAGAGAATTCAATTCTCTGAATGCAAAATTCAGAGCATGTAGAGCCAAGATGTCAATGCAGGACAGAAAAAAAGAAGTGATGAAAATGTGATCATTTTCTTCCAGACAGACTCTTCTCCTTGAACAAGTTTGGGTCTTCACAAAGCTGCATTTTCTGCTGGGAATATTTTCAGTGGCAAAACAGCAACCAGCTCTGCTGGGAATGAAACAGAAACATCAAACAATCGAGCGCAAATCCCAAATAACCTAAATATTTGATGTCATGTCTGAGCAGCTTAAGTTTACAACGCTCTGAGCTGGCTCTTTTTGATAGCAGAGGGTGGCCAGGTTTCCTTGCTCAAATCCCTGTGTGGGTCTGGGCTGGGAAGGTATCTCTGTGGGATTGACCATACCCAGCCAGGCAAATTCAGGGTCACAGGGGTGCTCAGTGCTGTACTAATTTAGGGGGAAAGGCATCCTCTGCCTCCTGCAGTCTAGAATACAGAGCACAGAGAGGGACTGTATGGTAAATAATTGGGTCTAGAGATGGGTCCTCCCAAGCTGGGTTTCATCCAAGTATTGGGAAGTGCAGCTCTTCCCCCTTTCCAGAGCGGTTTGCACCCTGCCTGTATGGAGAGGGAGGAAGGCAACATCTGCATCAGTTCTGTTCTCCTTACTTTGAAGGAGACAAGTAAAATTACATCTTTCCATCCCCAGCAAGGACATCTTGGCTGGTAGCCATGTGCCAGGAGGAAATGCTCTGTGGGATGTGTCCATCCACCTCAGTGTCTGTCAAAGTCATAGCAGTAGGATTACGACTTTCCAATCATACAAATATGGGGAGAAAGCTAAGAAAGGAGTTAATTTCACATTACAGACATTAAAAATGGCAAACAGCATAGGATCACAGACTGGTTTGGGTTGGAAGAGGCATTAAGGATCCTCATGCCATGGGCAGGGACACCTCCCACCAGCCCAGGTTGCTCCAAGCCCCATCCAACCTGGCCTGGAACACTTCCAGGGATGGGGCAGACACAGGGGCTCTAGGCAACCTGTGTCAGTGCCTCAGCACCTCACAGGGAACAATTCCTTCCCACTATCCCTTCTATCCCTGCTCTCTGGCAGTGTGAAACCATTCCCCCTTGTGCTGTCCCTCCATCCCTTGTCCCAGGTCCCTCTGCAGCTCTCTTGGAGCCCCTTCAGGCACTGCAAGAGGCTCTAAGGTCTCCCTGGAGCCTTCTTTTCTCCAGGCTGAACACCCCCAGCTCCCCCAGCCTGGATCCATGGCAGAGGAGCCCCAGCTTTCAGAGCATTTTTGTGGTCTCCTCTGGACTCTCTCCAACAGGCCCATGTCCTTCCCAACAGGTCAGGGCTATATGTGAGCAGGGGCTGGTGTTTAATTTCACGGAGGGAAGTTCAGCAGTGCCAGGCCAGCACTAAGCAGATGCTGCCTCTGCTCCCTCAAACCCTGGTCAGGGGTTATGGATTCACAATATTTTATGAATAGTTCTTGTAAAATTCATGTTTTCTTAAAGCCCTGAGCCCCGGGGTTAGATGATTCCACCTCTCTTATCAAACCTCCCCTTCCTTAAATCCTCAGAGCCACAATAGCATTC